>NC_077229.1:383485601-383615601 GCF_027887165.1 Monodelphis domestica | reverse complement strand
GTTTAATTCTGACTTGCCACCCACTATTCCACACATGGGTCACAGACCTCCCCCACTCAAGTGTGAATAGGGTACTTACACCTTTGGTGTCTAAGTCTAAAAATGGGCATATCTCCCCCCTCAACTTTTAAGTGGGGTGTTTATACTTTTGGTGATTAAATCTAGAAAATGGGCAGGGGAGTTAATTTAATTTTCACAATCAGCCTGTCTCTAGGAAACTATCTTTCTGTAAAAAAAATAACCACATTCTTAAAATTCATGGAAGTAGCATTAGATGGCTATTCAGCTTATTTAACACATAAAAAATGCAACAGTAAAGTTTCAGTGTACTTTCATGGCCACTCTCTACTGAGATCTTTAAATTTATTTCTTCCTACACAAATCATAGAAAAGAAATAAGGGTTAGAAAAGTGAAAGCAAGGGAGAAACAGAAAGGGCAAAGAGATTTCCAAGAGGTATTTCCCACCAATCTCTGGGTTTTTAGAAGTTATATTGGATCTTCCTCTTGGTTCTCAACTCTGAGCATGTTGTTCCTTTATTTGGCTTTGTTAATCCCCTGTCTTGGTCTCCAAAGATAGGAAATGCATGTCCTAGAAGTTACTGGACTTAAATTTTCTCTGTCCCTCTACCCAACTATCTTCTAGGAATCTTCTCTCAGATTATAGACAAAGTAGTCTCTGTGGTCCTACTCCCTTGATTCCAAATTTATTACTTCTAGACATCCTGGTAGTCAGCCACTCAATCTTCACCCTCAAGTAGCCTAGTGTATCCATTCCATGATGAAGGAGCAATTCAAATCGCAAGAACAAATGAGAGAAAGGAGAGAGCGTTAAATCTAGAATACACATGGAACATAATTTTACTGCTCTTGTCCTCTTGCACAGCTTCAAGTCCACCATGAGTGTCCAGGTTTCCAGAATTTCTTGAGTTCCTTGATGTGAGAAATAAAGTCTGGAGTTTTCTAGTCATGGAGGAAAAAGAGAATAAGAAATACTCAAAACCAGAAATTCTCTACTGTTCTTCTACACTATTACTCTGGGCTTGGGGAAGACTATAATCTACAATAGAATCTGGTTCAGATATGAAATACAGTTAAGAGTTACAGAAAAATGGTCTTTGTGACTGAAAGTACAAGTATGCCCCTTCACAATTTCTCCTTCCCCATGGCCTTACAAATATAATTCTCCTGAATATCACTGTTGAGGTTTGAATTGGTAAGTCAGTTTGCCATTCTTTCTGTCCCCTCCTCTCCATGGATAGGAGCAGAGTTGAATTCTTTTCTGTCTCCTCCCTTGAGGGGTGGGTTAGGGTGCAATCTCTCCTCCAGTCAACATTCTCTTCTCAAATCTCCATTTTTTTAGAGATCAAATCAGATACACCCTGTTACAATAATTAGCTTGATTTTTAGCCTAGGGGCTCTCAGATTCATGTAATTAATACAACCACAAAAACTCACCTACGTGTCTACCTCATAATAACCCCTGAACTCTTTTGTTTTTGAGAAAAAGTAAAAATATTGGAAATATTCAAGTTAAAGAAGTGGTCAGAATATATTACAGTTTGTTACTTAGAGGATATAAGGAGAGAAGTTGGGGGAAAGTAAATCTTTTCATTGAGAACTTTCTTCATTCCTTGAAGTGGATATAACCAGGATTCCAAGTTTTTCTCCTTTGAAATTTTTATTGGGATTGACTGTTCTACCTTTATCTCTTCCTTGCAATAGTTCCACCCACTTTTGATTATCTCCTGTCAGTTTCTCCTGTTGACTCTGTGCTACTAATTCTTTTTGGTTCAGTTGACCAAGTTGGTATATCCCCTTGCTCCTCTCCTACTGCTCAAAACTTGCAGTCCAGACCTTTCTTCTCATTTGATGCCTCACAGACTGTGTATGTCCCTTTAAGAACATCTGCATGTGATTCAAATCTTCCTTTCAGCTCGAAGCTTCTGATAGTCCCAAATTGTTGTCAGAGCTAAGTGGTAATACTTATGGCTCTCAACTACAAATGTCAGAGTGCCAGTCAGTTTTCAGACCTCCACTATATAAGCATAATAATCTGTCATCTCCTCTATCATGTACCTGCTTAATGGGCCTCAGAAGCAAGCTACTGTTTGTTCTAGCATCCAAGTG
This sequence comes from Monodelphis domestica, assembly GCF_027887165.1. NCBI lineage: Eukaryota > Metazoa > Chordata > Mammalia > Didelphimorphia > Didelphidae > Monodelphis > Monodelphis domestica. Next base: position 383,613,473 of record NC_077229.1, on the reverse strand, counting down.
TCCTTTCCCAAAGGGTTTTAAATTTCCACCATTATTTATTCCTTTGGATTAAAGCACTGAAGGTCCCTAGAACAAAAAGCATAGAGAATATGGATAGGAAAGGGGGAAAAAGCCAAATTTTCTCTGCTTCACAATTTTGGGTAGAGTCAGTTCCATGTATAAGTAGTTAATTGACTATAATGATGTTTGTTGAATCATAGGAGTATGGCTGAATAAGGCATAATTAAAAAATATTTTTGGCTCAAGTCATTGAAGTTCAACCAGACAATTTCAGAGACAACAAAGCTAGTTCTTTGGTGTTGTATAGATGAGCTACATATAATCACCTCAATAACTCAGATCACTGAATCTTCTAACTTCATCTGATTCTGTCATTGTTATCTAAATCTAATTTTATTTAACAAACAGCAAATTAGAGAACAAGAAACCAAATATATTTGACTAGATGAAAAAGAGAAGAAAACTGGGAAATGGTGAGGGATTTGGGGTTAGAAAAAGAGTACTGAATGAAATCTCTAAGTCATTTAAATGTTTTTACTTTGAGGGTAAGGGAGTGTCTCCTTATTTTGTGACTTGAGCCATAATAAAATACCTGACATATAATTCTTTTCTCTTAAGGTTCTGGTGAAGGACACTTACCAGACCTAATTTATTCCACTGTAGGCTTTATTTATGACTCTCTAGACTTCATCTCCATGCCTCAATTACCTCCTCTCCTCCTTTTTTCCCCATTTTCATCTTCATCATAAACATAGTTGTAGAAGATGGCAGAGTGATCCAGAGCAGCTCTGGGCCTATGAGAATCCTCTCTGAGTAGCAAGAAGCTGAAGCAAAGAGGGAAGAGCAAGTCAAGAGAAAGCTACAACCCCCCACCCTACATCTGCTGTTCAAGGTTGGGAAACTATGTCCAAACCAACATCCAGATCCTGAGATCCTGCCTGGACAACTAGTGGTACAAGTTGTAAAGATTAAAATTAACTCCCCTGATTGTGAGGATTATATTGTAACCCCTGCCTATTTTTAGATTTTAATCACCAAAAGTGTAAACACCCTACTTAAAAGTTGAGTATGGATATCTGCCCATTTTTAGATCTAATCACCGAAAGTGCAAACATCCCACTTGATCATTAAGTGTGATGTCTGTGACCTCATGTGCAATAGTGGGTGATGAATCAGAACCAACTGACTGCCTCCTGGGCAGTCCTAAAGCAGGACTTCAAATGTGACTGGTAGACATAGAATTAGGAGAAGGCACAGGAAGTGCCACAAGAGAAAGTGTCTTTAAAGGGGAGTTATAACTTCCTGAATGGGTTCTACTGGCAGTACTTCATTCTTTGAAGTAGAAGCTGGTGAAGAATGTGCTGACTGGACCTGAGACCCCGTTCCCAGTTAGGCTGTTCTAAAATCTCTTCCTTTGAACTGGCTCGTGGTAAGTGAAAAGCTGACTCTTAACTGCTGGATTTTCTGAAAAAACTAACCTCAGGAGAGACTTACCTCATCCTCTCTCTACATTTTGTAAATAAATTATAAATAAATACCTTTGTAATAAATTAAATTTCTGGCAACCACACTCTTAAATAATCCAACCCTTTCAAATTTTTAAATTAAATTAACCCTTTTCCCCCTTACAAAGTCAACCCATACCCCTTGAAATTCCAAACCTATGGAGAAGTCCAGAATCCCAGCCCACGGAATTCTAGTTTGGGCTTGGGATAAAGACTTAGTTCACACTTAGGGGTGGCTGGTATTACTAAGTACTGATCTTTTTTGCCTAAAGCTCAGTGAAGAGCTTCAACACAGGACAATTAAGGGTGTGCCTGATTGGATCAAGTACACAGTGAGACCCAAAATTTAAGTCTACCCCTGGGGCTAGAATTTGATCAGCTTCTGACCTGATCAAGATCAGAGTGAGATCAAAAACTTATACCTAAGCCTGAGGCAACTCTTTAAGCTATCAGCATCTCAAGAGTAAATTGAATCAGTAGGGGGAGGGAGGTCTCAGAGCTCTTAGCCCTTAGATCACACCATCCCCCAAAGACTACCTATAATTATATAGGAAAAATGAGCAAACAACAAAAAAGCATCTAACTCCAATGAATTTTTATGGAGGCAAAGAGCAAGGTACAGACACAAAACGGGATTGTGAAAGCAAAGGAGCCAAATGCAAAGTCCAAAAGAAAAATATGGATAGAACACAGATTCTGGAAGAGCTCAAAAAGGACTTCAAAAACAAATTAAGAGAGGCAGAGGAAAAGTAGAAAAGAGAAATAAAAGTGATGCAAGAAGAAATAGGTCAATTGAAAAAGGAGAACCAAAAACTGGAAGAGAAAAATCAAGTCTTAAAAATCAGAATTGATCATCTAGAAACTAATGATTTAATGAGAAATCATGAAACAATAAAGCAGAACAAATAAATGAAAAAAAAACTAGAGAAAAACATGAAATATCTTAATGAAAAGACACCTGACTTAAAAAAACAGATTTAAGAGAGATAATTTAAGAATTATCGTACTACCTGAAAGCCATGAACAAGAAAAATCCCCTTTACCTCCATGTTCCCCATCACACTCTCTTTTCAGCTACCTTTTGTACATTGTATTTCTTCATTAGAAAGAAAGCTCTCTGTGAGCAAGGATTTTTTGCTTGTATTTTTAGCCACAGTGTTTAGTATAGTGCCTGACATACAGTAAGAACTTGATGAATTCTGTAACTTAGCATTCATGCAATAGCAAAATTTTATCTAGGCAGATCACTCCATTTAAGAATTCTGTAGAGGAGATGGGGTTACCAAGTACTCTTGATTCTATTCAGTTCAGAGTAGGGGCACCATTCATTCGTGACTGACTTGTATCTGATCTGCATTGTCTGAACCCCAGGGCTCCCCTCTTGTAGAGCTCAAAAGTTCATGAGTCTTCCCTAACTAGAGAAGCTGCTGCCTCTCATAATCCTTCTATCCCCTCTTTTTATTGGGAAAGCCTCCATTTTGCATTAGCTTCCTTGTCAATAAGGGGGCATATCTTTCAATAAGACTAAAGATATTTCTTTCTGTTTGGAAATATCAGGTTTCTGTCATAGTCTATGTCCAGTAAATTTTAAAAATGATTCATTCATTTAACTAGCTTGATAGAGCAGATTTTCAAAATGGTAGCATCAAAATTATATACACTACCTGGAAATGATGATTAAAAATTGTATACTTTAGGAGGTATATTTTTCAGAGCTATTGATAAAAGGATGCCTCTATCCTTTTAAGTTAGATATTATAAATTACATCTCTCTCATGAAGAGAGTTAATCCAAGTGATTAAAAGAGATTAGTTCCATTTTATATCATTTTGCGCGAAATCTATTCTGATGATAATCTTACACATAAGATTTTCCATTAGTTTTGCCATATTCTTTGAGAATATGTCTTAATGGGTCATCACATAAGATTGCTTACAATAATTGTAAATGATGGGGTATATTTTTCTGAAATATTAACTTGAAAACAGCATGTTACAAGATAATGAATTTCACAATATTTGGTGGCAAATATTCAAAAATAGTTTACATCTGTTAAGCATTTCTGTACTTGAAAAAAAACATATGTTCATAGTTAGAAGATCAAAAAATAATGCCTAAAGAACTTCTAACAGAAGCTTATTAGCAGCCTGTCACACGCTAAACATTGTCATATTCTAAAACAATAAAAACTGCTATTTTTAGTCAATCCTCTTAGGCAAAAAGCAGTTAATTAAAATATTTTCACTAATTATTATATATGAAGTACTGAAATGTTTGTTTTCATTTTCTCCAGCCTCCTTCCAAAGACTTTCTGAAGAAGAGTTGTCCATTTTTAGTGTGTTCACACTATTTTGTCACTTTCTGAACTCAATGACATAACAGAGTTATTGTAGAGGAAAAACAGTCTAGGCCCTAGAAAAATATATTACAGACTCCTTCCTTAAAGTCATAGTTAGTACTGGTTATAACCTGGATAATGGAAATGATTATTAATGTGACATTGTCATAACATTATTTTTACTTTTAAAGTATGTGCATTTTTGTTTTACCATAGAGAAGGCTAAAAGAACATTGAATATCAAATATTCCTATTAAAGTAGTTAACTATCCATTTATTATACAACAAAGGGAAATCATCAAGAGTTTGCCTATTTGAAATAAAATATATTGATTTGTCATGGTAGTGTTAAGGATGATATATGGGAGAAGTTACTTCCTTTAAAAATATTCAGAGGGGCAGCTAGATGACTCAGCGGATTAAGAGTCAGGTCTAGAGATGGGAGATCCTGGGTGTCCAAGTCACTAAACCCCCATTGCCTAGCCTTTACCACTCTTCTGCCTTGAAACCAATACATAGTATTGATTCTAAGGCAGAATGTAAGGGTTTTAAAAAATGTTTAGAATTTTAAAAGTATTTTTTTAGAATTAGAAAAATGTGTTTCAATAAAGAGCTAAAATATATTTGCATAAAAGCAGAAAACTAGTGGGAAACTTTTCATAATCCAAAATTTTACCTTTCTCTTTCATTTTTACCAATTTTCAAGTCTCCCCTCCACCCCGATAATAAAACTAACAAAATCAGAATTGTTATTGTTTATATTGATCATAAAGCTATGGAATATGATCAATCTATGGAAAATAAGCCAGAAATTCTTTTTTAGGTTATTAGTAGTGAATATTTAAAAGAAGAAAAAAAAATCTGTTTTCACCTTCCAGACTATTATTCTTCTTAACCCTAATTATAAAGGTCCCACATTACTAAACTTGGGAAAGGAATTAGAAGATTATCTTGATTTATATCCTGACATCATTGCCTTTCCTATTCCCTTTACCCCACTGTTCCTCACTAACTCCCCTCTTTATCTCAAAGACCACAACTTTCTATTTCTGAAACAGAAGCAGTCATCCATCTTCCCAATAAGCCTCCTAATTTCCCAAGTCCTTTTGTCCAAAAAGGCAGCTCTGGGGAAAAAAGATGTTTCTTCCTGGTCCTCAGAGTGAAACTTTTATTCTTTATTTAGTCCCAAAGTCCATGTTCAAATGAATGGTGTATCCAGTTTGTCCATAGAGTGGTTTGCTTCTTTTCCTTATTAAGTTTCATGTCTATTGGGCAAAGTTTAGAGTTTGAGGCATTCATGACAAACTAATAATCATTTTCTGTGATGACTCAATTAGATCTTTTCAGGATCTTCTACTGGATAATGGCCAGATTTGGTGAGATATTGTCCTCTTTCCAGGTCTTCCCTCTACTTCCTTGATGCAAGTCTTTCTTTTTTTTTTTTTTAAACTCTTACCTTCCATCTTGGAGTTAATACCAAGTATTGGCTCCAAGGCAGAAGAGTGGTAAGGGCTAGACAATGGGGGTCAAGTGACTTGCCCAGGGTCACACAGATGGGAAGTGTCTGAGGCCAGATTTGAACCTAGGACCTCCTGTCTCTAGGCCTGGCTCTCAATCCACTGAGCTACCCAGCTTCCCCCTTGATCCAAGTCTTCCTTAGGCAGCTCTGGTGAAAAGTCAACTATAGCTCCACAGATTGCTTTCTGTCTGCCTATTATGGTATCTCACCTTCAAGTACAAGGCAAACATAAAGACTCGTCTTTATGGTGATGAAAAATGTATATTCCACTTGCATGTTAGACCTGTACTGAATGTAGTCATTTAACCCTAGAGGTCAGTGTGTTAGTGAATAAGGGCAAAGGATCCTTCTTGCTCATCAGAAAGAAAAATGGAAATGACTGCCTCTAATAGAAGTCATTTCACTAAAATTCAAAGATTGGACAATGCACTGTCGCTTGAGACTTTTTAGTTGTTGTTTAGTCATTTCCAGTCATCTCACTCTTTGTGACCCTATTTAGGGTTTTCCTGGCAAAGACACTGGAGTGGTTTGTCATTTCCTTTTCCAGCTCATTTTAAAGATAAGGAAAATGAAGCAAATCGAGTAAAGTGATGTGTCCAGGGTCACACAACTAGTAAGTTTCTGAGGCCAGATTTGAACTGAAGATAATGAGTCTTCCTGACTCCAGACCCAGAAATTCATTCATTCTGCCACAAGGTTGCTCTTGAGTCAGATCTCAGCTATGTCTAGGAAACATTGTAAAATATACAAATTTGGGAGAGCTTTAAGTGAATTGTATAATTTCAGACCTTGCAGGGACAAAATGAACAAAACAAAATAACGTGCAGTAAATCCTTGTGTCATTCTGTATATCTGTTATCTATAGAAATATCATGAGGTTCTCTCAGTGCTGTACAGTAGAAAGTGCAATGACTGGAGTCAAAGCTCTTAGATTCAGACCTCACCTCTGTGTAGCCTTTGGCATCAGTGATCCTTCCTAGACCCCCTTTTCTTTAAATGTAAAGTGATGGGGTTACCCTACATTGCATCTGAGTGAAAAACAGAACAGGAATGTTTCTGAGCTAACTGCAAAAAGCAGAGGATAAACAGCCTGGTAGAGTGAGGTCATGTAGGTGTGGTATGGAAGAAGGAACAGCTGACTAGGAGACAGACAAGAACTCTGGGAATTTATCCTGGCTTGGTCACTGACTAATTGCATAACCCGGGGCCAATCGCATCATCTCTCAAATAAGGGGTTTGGCCTAGATGATCTCAAAGGTCCCTTCCAGCTGTTAGACTGTGACTGAAATGCTGACTGCTTAGATTGTGTCTTTTTTGCTTTCATAACAAGTCTGTCCACCTAATTGCAATAAATAAGCTCTTTTCTATTTCATCGCAGATTCATTCTACTGTCAAGACTTCTGTAGTCATTTTCTGAAGCAATAATTCACAGTTCCCTCAGAGGGGACAGTTTCTTTCATAGTAGTTTAAAGGACTCTCAGAAATCAGTCGCCATAGCCACATTCCTAACAGGGGAGAATCAATCTCATTTTTAATGGAGAAGAAGAGCTCATAATCTCCTTGGTAACTTATTACAGTACCTAACAACTCTAAGGAAATTCCTGTGTCTAATCTAATCCTGGTCTGTGAAAAATAATTTTATACTCTGATTTAAACAAAGAAACTCATAAAATGCTGAGCAGAATGAATTTCTCCCTTTCTCAATCATGTCTTCTCATACAGATTCCAAATGTGATGATTAAAAAAAAATACAGTAATCAGTTGTTTCCCAACAGTGAAACTGCATAATTCATGTAGTATATGCATTTGGAAAGAATACCAAATGATCCTGGTCAGATTTCCAATATGGAAATAAGACAACTAATCTAATTTCACTACCGATCCAATTTACCAAGTGACAAAAATTGTAAATTGTGATCCCTGCATTAGAGACCCCATTCCATTTCTAGACCAAGACCCTGGATGCAAGATGATTTGCATGAAGGTATATGGGGGACTTGTAGTCATGATGACCTGGCTCTACTTTGGGAACTGCCTAGGTGATCCTGGGCAACTTGTGTGCCTCAGTTTCCTCATTTATAAAATGACAGCAATAGATCCAGTGACCTCTAAGGAACTCTGATTCTACTTACTTGGGAATTTGTTCACTGGCACCTAGGTGGCACTGTGGATAGAACATTGGAACTGGAGTCAAGATGATATGAATTCTCTATGTGTGTCCCTGGGCAAATTATTTAACCCCTGTGAGCTTCAAGTTTCCCATCTTTAAAATGGTGACAATAGCACCTACCTCCCAGGTAATATTTGTAAATATTACCTTATTGTAAAAGCTGTAAACCTTAAAGCACTACATAAATGCTAGCTGACATTATTATCACTGTCATCAATCATGATCATCATCACCACCACAAAGGTCAAGTAGCCAACTTCAGTGGATAATGAGAGAGCAAGAAAGTCAATGAGACTCAATTTAAATCACAGGACAAACATTTCCTTAATACTTACTCGGTTGGTTGTTGTCCTTTGTACTCAAAGAGAATGATATCTCTGGTGATGTCTCTTGACTTTTCATGCATAAATCAGATTTGTGAGACAGTTGGCCAAAGTCATGGGCCTCACTCTCTTCCCGAGCCATCAAAGTCCAATGGCATGACCAAATGTATGACTGGTGATGGCTCTGGGTATAGTGGATAATTTTTTGTGCTCAGGGAAGACTAGCATCTCTAGTGGGAGGGCTTGTTAAGCCTTTTTCAGGGCTTCTCATCCTTCTTCAGTGTCCACCTGCCACCCAGATCTCACCTGTGTGCACAGCAGCCCCACCCCAGTAAAACCATCTCCCCAGGTGTGCAAATCAGGTTAAGGGTAACTAACAAGCCTCAAATCTGTTGTTGATTTACTTAGAGGTATCTACCCCCCCATCCCCATGTGAAGGGGTAGATGAAGCCAATTTGCTCCAATGACTATGAAGTCAGACATTAAAAAAAGCCAAGGTCATCCACTTCATTCTGAGTTAATATCTACTATGGATATGACAGTGTGCTAGTTGGGAGAAGAAAGAGTGGGGTAGGGGCAAGTGCAGAAATAAAAAATGAACCTTCTTGGCCTCTCAGAGATTTATGTAAAGTCAAGGATCCAAAGCAAGTCATATGCAAATATATATATATATATATATATATATATATATATATATATATATATATATATAATGTGAAACAGAATAGAGCAAGTACAGGAAGAGCAGGTCTGGAGAAGGAAAGAGCATTTCAAATGGGGGGAGAGAAAGAGGGGCACATTAGAGGAGGCTTTATGGAGAAGGTGGTCTTTTCATTTTTAAACCACAGAAGGAAAAGACTTTTTTTTTTTCCCTTACAGCAGCTGAAACAAGATACTGGGATCCTAGAAATCACTGGTGTTGCAATCCTACTGTTTGCTTTTTTAATGATTGTTTGATCTAGAAATTGATCACAGGTGAGCATCAATAGCAGATGAGTTTCATAAAGCAGAAGATGAGGAAAACAAGCTGCGGCAGATTGCAATATTTGTTTTTTGTTTGGATGTGTTCATGGAAAAAAGTGTCTCTTCTGGGAAGGCATCATCTTTCACTGGCAACAGATCATAAGGGTATATACACATTCTTGGGCTGGCTGAAATGCTGGGATCTGCCTTGTTAGGATGCTCACCAATTCCTTTACTGAAATACTGTAATCCTATGTAAGCCTGGCAACAAGATGAATGGGAACTTTTCTGAGATGGGGCTGAGTTATTTACTTTGAGTTACTGCACAGAACAAATTACTTTACTGACCTTAAAAGAAAATGGGAGAGGGTAAGACTAAGTTTCTCTACAGACTTTTTCAGTTTCTTCTTACTATGTATTATATATGGCAACAACCTGTTAATGATACCTAACAGAAAGTTGTGTCTTTTTCTCTGGGAACTGAAAGGGAAATAACCCACAAAATAATGAGGACCAGGGAATTTATATACCTAGGAAGCAAAATTCATTGTAAGTTAATCAAGGGTTGAATTTGCCAACAACATATATAGTTGTATTTTCTTGCTCATTTGTTTTGTGAGTGCTTATTAAAGAATATTTTCACATTTCAAATGTTTTATTATGACTGATCATTCAATCTTTCCAGGTCAACAATAAATATATTAACAATGTTAGAATTTTCTCTAGAACCCTTTCCTTGTATCCTCTTTAAGGTGTTGGTCACATATGTGAAAGAAAATTCTTTACTCTATTATCTGTCTTGAGTTAACATTAACTCAAGTACCCCTAATTAGTAGCTCACTAGACTGAAGACAAGATTAACTCCCCCTTATTTACTTTTAAATTGAAGCAACAAAAGATTGAACACCCTACTTCATACTAGGTACTTAGAGAATTGACAAGTCACTTACTTAAAGAGCTCCACCCTTTTAATTCAGTCCCAAACTTGTGAGGCCTTTTAATAAGAGTTGACACCCTCAGAGGATGAGAGGTATGAACCCCACAGACACTGCCCCCAGGGCAGTGCTAGACAATTTGGAAACTGTCATTAATCCCTGTGAAGAGGAGCAGAGACAAGACATCACCATAAAAGCAAACCCCAAACTCCCACAGGGCAGGTTGTCTTTGAGAAGATAATCTGAAGAGATTGCCTTCTGGAGATAATCTTCTGACTGGAGAGTCTTTGAGGGAGCTTTGCTGGAGACTGTGGATTTGGAGCTCAGCTTCAACTTAGACTCTGACTCCTAGACTACTTCGTTTGGGTGAGTGAAAAGCTAACTCCTTTCCTAGTTTCCTAAGAGACTAGCTTCCAATCTTGGAGGAGGCCTCATGGTTACTCACCACCAGTCTTCCTGGTTGAGAACTAATTAATCTCTGCCTGGATTAAGCAGACCCGGAGTAAACATTTAGGGTGATAGGATAGATAACCTCTCTAACCTCTTCACATTTCTCTACTTTATTGTTTCCTATCCATTTTGTAAATATTTGTAAATAAATTTCTGACAATATATAATAAATTTTGGTGACCACATAATTTCATATAATTATTGTCCAATAATTAAATTCAACCTTTACACATAGCAGTTAAAAAACACCATAGAAATCTCATGCTGGATAATTCGTTGAGCATGGGGTATTGTCTCTAACATCATGTATCTTGGCTTCTGCCAGACTACATCAAGTCTAACAACAGTAAGACCTTGAGGAGTGAAAACCTAACTTCAATCCCTTCCAATGTAAAAGGAGGAGGTTAAATCAATCTCATTTCCCTCATAGCACTAATATAATATCTGTGATTTCTAATGTTTAAAAGAAACATGAATACAAGACTGATCCTGGCCCCAGATAATTCAGAATCTCGTTTTTTCTCCAGTCAACCAGCCCTAAGGGACAACCATCACCTCCTCCTCCCAATTGCCAACTTTAAAAAAAGATACTGAATCTGAGAGACTGTGAAACCTAATTTAAGGCCTGCTCTATTTTCCCATGAAATCATTTTGGGGGTTTTAAAACCTGTCACTTTGGGACATAACTGCATTTTTGGTATTATAGCCTATATCCTCCCCCGTATTAAATTAAATACTCTATGAGTGTGTGTGTGCATGTTTATAATACTTTTTTTCATAAGTCAAGTTCATTAGTTCTTTTAAGTCATGAATAAGTTAGTATTGCACCATGCTATTCAAAAGGAACCAGAATCCTTTGTTCAAAGATGACTACCATTTGTACAAATAATGTTTTTTCCTAGCAGTTAAATTATAGTCAATATTTCATCCATAGTACAACTTCTCTACAACTTCAGTGTACCTTTAAGATACTAAGACCAGCTGAGCTTCATCTTAGAAGGCATTATTATTAGAGAATTCCATACATGTGGAATACCTTTCATAAAAGTAGTCAGGCTTCTTTTTCTGTGTGTCATGGACCCCTAGATTTGTTTGGTGAAGTCTCTGAGTCCTTTTTGTCTGAATAATAATTTTAAATGCATAAAATAAATGACATAGGATTACAATACAAAAATTACAATACAACCCCCCCAAATTATGTTGAAATATTATTATCAAAATATTTTTTAAAATCCGTCAAGAACCCAGTTTAAGCAATCTGCCCTAGAGAATATCAAGAGAATAGAACCAATGGAATGACACAACAGAATTCAGAATTGCAAGAATTATTTGGCCAGTAACCAGGCAGACCCATAAAATTACAGGGTTAATAAATACATTTATCACAAGAGGGTCCCAAATTAGTGAAATACATATACCATATACTTTTTTATATAATTCTTCCAGGTGAAATTACAAACTATACTCAACTTATATGCATGATCCTCTACCTGAGACATTATGTAATGTTTGCCATAGAAATCTGTGAGATGATTTGAATGATTTTTTTTTTCCCAAACCAAGAATAGACATGTCTTTTCTTAGGGAAAATTCTTAGGTATTTTCCCCTATTGTTTACTTTGCTGTTTCATGTTAGTTACAATTTTAAGATATACTATTATATGGTAGAAAATTAACTATGAGAGGGTTTGGGATATATTTGTGTAATTGTGACTATCAGGAATAATTTTCCCTGACTCTGTTATAACAATATTTTTAGAATTGTGTGGGACCTCTGCTTTCGAGAAGTGTGTTCCGTGTCATTACCACATATTTCTCCTTGGATTAGCATGAGGTGACAAAGTTTCTAACCAACTGCCATCCCTTCCTCTTCTATTTTTTTAATAGCTGCTCTGCTATAGCTTTCTTGTTGTATCTCCCTATTCCTATTCCCGGTCTTCAACTCTTTCCCAGGGCTATTATCTTCTGTACATTGTGTTCAGCTAATGTGAGGAATAGAGATATGTTTCAGTTTTCCTTGGGAAGCAAGTATCCTACGGCCTAAGGAAATTTATTGACAAAGAAATTTCTCCCCTTTTATCAGGAAAAAAAGTCCCAGTTAACTAACACAAAGTGATTCTCTTCCACATTCATATTCCTCAGAAACAACAGGAATGGCAGTGTTAAAAGGAGAGGGACACTGAATTATGTACTAGAAGACATCCTTGAACTCAACCCAGTGCTCACTCACTGTCACTCAATTGTCTTAGACTTCTACCCAGGCTAACATCTTGGCTATCATAAGTCAATTTCACTTATTTGATGTCATTCTGACCTCCCCACAGTCACTTTTATATTGAAGTTATCAGTCAAAGCAATACTGACTTTCTTTAGAGGATCTTCTCACCTCCTTAATAAAAGTTCTTTATCATTTGTAATGGATGTTGCTGCATGAGCTATAATTATCTTAGTAGTACTCACTCAACTTGCTTTAGGCTTATTGTGAGCACAGTTAGGAGAGATGGCCAAATATTCTATTAAATTACATTTTTTGTTACCTTTGGGCACTTGATTAAAAACTACCTACCAACTCTTCTATTTATTTGTCTTTTTGGAGGACAATCAGTAAGACATTACATATTACTAGTAGCTACAACTTCTTTATGACTACTTGTTTCATTTAAAGAGAAATTGCCAATATATGTGATTCAGTTCTTACAGCAAATTAAGTTATCAATTATTGGGCAAAAATCATATAATTAAGACTACCAAAGTCGTATCCACAGATCTAAGAACACTGTGATTATGTCCTTTTTCACAATCTTCCTGTCACCATTATAAAAGTACCAAGAGAACAATTGAAAAGAAAGATTTTTTTTTTGCTTATTGTCTATTTCATGGATACTGAAAATGGGACCACTAAGTAGAAATATGGTATTAATGCATGCAATGCATTATGAAAACTTAAAATTCTGCTAAAAGGCTGACAGTGGGATTTATGCCAGGAAGAATAAATATTTCTCAAGAGACTGAGCCTAAGGAGAGGTTAATTCTTTTAACTAATAGGATTAAAATTTTAAAATGCCTATTAAGACACAGACGTTTTATATTACATTTTTTAGAGGATTTTGTATTTTGGTCCAGACCTGTGAGTTCATTGGCACAAAGAGCTTTCAATGAGAAAACTCCCTCAGACAAAGTTCTCCAAATGTTCTGCAACTTAAAATCTTACAGTAGAGTCACACAGAAAAAAAAAAAAGGAGCCAGAGATAGACATGAATTCAGATAGTCCTAACTCTAATACCTGTTCTCAATCCACTAAACTGTAAAAATTTAAATTAATATCCAATAACTTCAAGTATTATATTTTAGAAGATTTATTAATAATCACTTGAAGTAGAAAAAAACACAAGAACAAAAGTAAAAACCAGAGTAAAGACACGTGAGTAAAATTCCCCCACCTGGCACTCACCCAACTGCCCCAGCCATGTTCCCGGGAGCAGAGAGAGAGCTGGGAGCTACACAAAACTTATATTTTCCCAATGCTAGTATATGACATAGATACTTAACTGGGATGCTGGGAAAGAGAGTCCCTGGGGAGAAAAATTCTAATTACACATACCTCCCCTCGTCATTCCACTAGGAAATGAGCATGTAGAAATCTCCCAGATTTACATATTTACATGCCTAGTTTCCCCAGTGAATTAGTACACATAACCAATTTATATCTCTAAAGATTTTAAACCAAAGGTACATACAATATTGGACTTTCTGAGGGGAAATTACAATAATTTGGTGATAAGGGGAAATGAAAGAGAAAGAGAACTAAACCAATGATTGCTAGGTGCATTGACAGAAAGCCAATTAGGGGGAAATTCCCTTTAGCATAAGAGTATACATTCAAAATAAATTCATTCAACCCCACCCCACCCCCAATTCAATTCACTAAACCCCAAAGTTAATTCTGGATCTTTTGGTGCATTGTGTAGTTTCTGCAGGCTTCTTTATGGCACCTTCTCCAAATACTTCACTTTCTTGATTTGGGGAGGTGGCAAGTTTCTTATCCTAAAATTACTCTCAAACAAGAAAACAATTTTTATGAATCTAGAATTTTATGACAATAATACAATCCCCCCTGAGGCGGGTGTTGACCAACACATAGATCACCCTGAGATATATGGCTGAGTTATGAGGTATACGAATCAATTGTCAAAAGAAAATAAAAAACATAAAAAAACTCAAATAAAAGAGAAAAAGTAACTTCTAGATGAAACAAAATATCAGTCTCATGTGTAAAAATTCAAAGTAAGGAACAATAAGCCCATAACAGGTCCTTGAATCAGGGCCTGATTAAAGTGATTTATGTCCCAGAAGCCTATAGTAGGAATTATGCATTTATCCAATCAGCAGCCAGGACTATAGAAATTTGCCATACCATAAAAGAAAGAAAAGGGACCAGATTTTGAAGCAGAAGGGAAATACCATTCCCTGGTTTGATTTTACCTTCATTCAGAGGGATAGGAGAGCCAAAATGGCAGCTAAACTGAGGTACTTGGTAGAAGTTTGGATCTGGCACAAGGGAATCTTGCATCTGATGTCAAAGAGCCTTATCTTTGAACCCCAAAATAAATTTAAGTCCCCTGTCTTGGCACAAAATCTCATCAATCACACTGGGATTGGTTGGTCACTTTGACCTTGTGCTGCTAGATAGTGTGTTATGGCTATTTTGTGATCCCTTCTCCTGGAATCAAATACAACCATTAATCAAAGACCCCATAATATTTAACAATCAATGGCAGATTTCCATAGTCTAAAGCTTTTGGGTATGCATTTACATTAGGGATAATGGACATTTTAAACTTATCCTAGTGCAAAATTAAAAAAAAAAACAACACTGGTAACATGTGCTTCAAGTACAAAAAATAAGAGAAAAAAGAAAACTAAAATACTCCATTTCACATACAAGGAAAAGCAATAATAATTTTTTAAATCAAAATATATTGTTCACATTCAATGAAAAAGTGACAGTCAAGTAGAGGTACAATACAAAGGTTTATCTCACAAAACTGTGATCCATTTCCTTTTTAACTTGGCCATGATCCTTAGTGTGAAAGCACATGATTTTCCACCAAGCAACAGCTTTTTAAAACAGTAGTATAGCATCTAATGCACATTCAAAGAAGTACCAAAATCATAATAGCCCAGTTAATGACAATAGTAAACAAATCCACTATCATTAGTATTAACATGAGTTGCTGTGTGACATTTAAAAAACCTTTGAAGCCCATGGATACTAGTCAAAAGTTCTCCAGAGTCTAGCCAATCTGTAAACCTTGGTGAAAATATTTCTAACAAGTCTATTATTTCCATCATTACAAAATGTGGCAGGAGAAACAAGGGAAATAAAAAACCTCTATACTGCTGATGAAGGCCTTTTGGGTCTAAAATATCACCAAGGATCTAGATTACCATCCTGGTAGAAGGGTAGAGTAAGATGAAGAGTTACAAATGTAAAACCATCCAGGATCCACTAGGCTCCATGGGAAAATTCTCCCTCCAGGAGCCATCCAGAGGTTACCAAGTCCCCTGGGCTTGTGGACATCCCACCTCCTGGATGAGATTATAACCCATCATGGGGTAACCAAGCCCTTTGGGAATCCTCCCTCCTCTGGTATAAGACTGTGACAGCTGTAAAAGGCACATATTTATATGTCCTATCCATTGCAATGTGGAGTCAAGGAACACAAATAGTGAAAATTGCTTCTGATGTGTCAACTATTACATTTTTTATAAATACAGAGGTGGGGAATACAATAGTGTTATTGCACTTCACTTCAGCTACTAAATGAACCCTTACCTCTTCTTATAAACAAGTCAAAGGTAGGCAAATGATCAGTCAGAGGTGGTGGTGCTACTAGATATCTGAAAAATTACTTCTGAAGACCCCTTAAAATCAATTGAAATTTTTAGCTCATAAAATTCTCCAAAGGTTGTATACAGGTATGATGGAGTTCATCCATCATCATCTACATGACAATTAACAAAGGCAAAAAGGAACAAAAGGCCATTAAGGCAAAATGTGACCCCAATGGATCTGGTGACAAACCCAGCATCCATAAGGATCTATGGTTTTGCCATGGAAAGGGGTTTGTCCAAGTTGTTTATGAACTTTTATAATGGCATTTTCTCCAGTCCAGTCATATGGGGAGGGTACAAATAAAGACAATATAACAGAACACATAGCTAATGGCCAAATCACAGTAGCTGAAAATAACATAGTGTAACAAAAGATATTAGATTAGATTAATATGTGAACTTAAAAAACAAAATTGAATTTTAAAGCAAACAATCAGGAAATACAATATATGTGACAGGATATGAGCAATCAATCAAAGAGTCCTTTTGTCCAATTCTGTTAGTTGTGTTACAGAGACTTCTTCACTAGTTGGAGGGGAACAAACTAAAACATTTAACATCAATAAGGCAATGGAGTCTGAAAAGGCTTAAAATTCACCTCCAGACTCATTGAGGTTCCTTGTCCTTGGTAAATTTAATTGTAGTTGGACAGTGAATATTTTTATAGGTGGTCTCCAGGGATTTAATTTCTAAATCCCAAAATTAATTACTAAAGTAAATGGAATTTATGGTAGTTTATTTACAATAGAGGGAAGATATTAAGGAAGAGAGAAAAGGGGAGAGAGAGAGAGAGAGAGAAAGAGAGAGAGAGAGAGAGAGAGAGAGAGAGAGAGAGAGAGAGAGAGAGAGAGAGAGAGAGAGAGATCTAGATTCTTCTGATATCAGTTAGAATATATAAGCCCCAGCCACGTGAAAAAAGTTTCAAGACGATGAGCCTTGCTTGTAGGTTTATACTTCCGAGAAAAGGCAGGGGCACTAAGTCAGCCATTCACTCACCAACAGCAACTGTCTAAAATGGAAAAGCCATCTGAGGTCTCCTCCACAAGTCCCTCCAGGGGTCCAGTTCCTCTAGTCCAACTCTGAGTCAGAGAATCCTCCATATAATTTGAATCTCAAATCAAATATCTTCTTCTGGCCTCTGGTACTCTTCTAAAGATCTTTTTCTCTTGTGTCACCTCCCCTAAACTTCACATCTACCAATCACAGCAGATGAACCTCTCCAGGACTGCCCACTTTTTAGTTCACACCTTCTTTAGTTAGATTATACCTTTTTTGGTTACTTAACACCTTTCTGGTTAGTTCACCTTTTGTAGTTACTTAATACCTTTTTGTAGTTAAAATGGGTAGATCTACTTAAAATACTGAGATATCACCTTTGGGGGATTAAAATCTAAAAATAGATTGTGGATTACAATTCAATATTCCCAATAAAGGAAGAGCTAGGTACCCTCACTGTTACAGTCAGGGGATTACAATTTAATCTTCACAATAAAGGAAGAGCAAAGTACCTTCATTGTTACAATCAGGAGATAGCTCAATCCAATCTTCACACCCTCCCAAGTAACCTCCCTTCCCATTCACCTAGATTCCTTTGGTCATACTCCTGGGATTCCCTATAAAGGGGTGGATTTCCACACTGAGCATAGGGTGGACAAACCCCATATTAGTTTTGCTGCAGAGACTTGGCATGCTTAGATAGTAAGGGGAATGAATCTCCCTTCTGAATCTTAAGATTACTCAAGCTAATTGCAAGGACAAGTACACCCAGGAACAATAGTAAGAAAAGATATTCTAAAACTTTGAGTTGTGCAAACTTGGTAATGCTCTCCAGGAATGGGAGCTGTTTGAGATAAGTAGGAAACTGTGATGTGCTTGCAGTTCTAATTCCTGTCCATAGGTGGCACTACCCTAGTATATACTGGCTAAGAGTAAAATTAAAAGTTCTGGAAAAGTAACGTTCTTTCCCCTCACCCCTATTATAGTTTTAAGATAAATCATCCCAATTCCCTTCCCTTCCTCCCTTATCAAAATAAACAATTATTTTAGTTATATATATATATATATATATATATATATATATATATATATATATATATATATATATATTCACAGGGGTAAAAATACCAGGGAGAACAAAAGGGTCTTTGAGTATAGAATACAGACTCCCCCTGATGTTTGGGACAGAAAACCAGAGGTTAATTTCCAAAAATCTGACTTTAAATCCAATGAGCTACTTGATTCCCCTCTGTTTTATTGGGTTTTGGGGTTGAAAGGGTGGCACAGAAGACCTCCATGTAGGCTAACCCCTCAGTTTCTACCCTCTCAGCCAGGAATGTGAAAACTCCTAGGGTCAGCTTTATAAAAATGGAGATTTGAACCCCACACTTCAATTCCCAGAAATCCTTGGTAGCTCCGAGAGTTCCCTATAATCCCACCGGAGGTCCTCACCTGGGCCCAGAGCAAAAGGGATATGTAAACTGACTGCACTACCTCTCCCTCTCTCTCTCTCTGCTTCTGCTTCTAAGCACATGCATCTCTCAAGATGTAGTAAGTGAAATTGAATGGGTCTTTCAGCCCTCCTAGGCATGTGCTATTTTATTTTGTATTTTCTTTGTTTCTTAATCTTAAATAAACCTCTAAAAATATAATACTTTTAGTAGAGGAAACTAATTTAAATGCTACAGTTTTGGCGACCACGAAGGGATAAAAAACTCTCCATTAAAAAAAAAAAAAATAT
Source organism: Monodelphis domestica (assembly GCF_027887165.1). Classification (NCBI taxonomy): domain Eukaryota; kingdom Metazoa; phylum Chordata; class Mammalia; order Didelphimorphia; family Didelphidae; genus Monodelphis; species Monodelphis domestica. Next base: position 383,594,638 of record NC_077229.1, on the reverse strand, counting down.
ATATATATATATAGCCTAGATAATGATTTCTAAGCCACATTTCACCAAGACTTTTTAGCAAGCCTCTTGACTTATCTCACTCCTGCCTGCCATCTGTACCCAGATTGTTCTCACCTGGTGTCAGTCCTACCTGCCCTTCCCGCCCGGCCTGGCTCAGCTCAGCTCCTGTTGCCTGCTTCTCTGTTCCAGCAATTTGGACCTGTGCTCTCGCTCAACTGGTACCGACCCACCCTGCCTCTGAGCAGATCACTCATTGCCCAAGTCCCAGGACTCACTTCCACCAGCTGGTAAAAAAACGGGGGTGATTCTCCTTAGGCTAAGATTAGCCTCCACATGGACTGGGGTCAGGAAATCACAGGGGGGAAGAAAGAAAGAAGGAAGAGACTTTTCCAAACAAGAACTTAAAGCATGGCTACTTTAAAAGGATATATTTTGACTGTATTGATTCTTTCACTTAGCTCACCTGGGAGCCAGGGGAAAAACTCAGCTCCCTGAAACTCTTTAGTCAAATTTGAGATTCCTCACTATGGGGAGGCAACTCAGGGGCTCAGTGAATTGAGGCGTAGAGACAGGAGGTCCTTGGTTGAAATCTGGCCTCAGACACTTCCTGGCAGTATGGCCCTGGGCAGGTCATTTAACCCCCATTGCCTAACCATTACCAATCTTCTGCCTTCTGACAATAGGCATCTAAATGGATAATTAAAAAAACAAAACAAAGCAAACAAAAAAAAAACAAGGAACTTTAAAGAGACTGGAGGTTATATTTTTAAGGCATTTCATCCAATATTTTATAAAAATCTCTGTATTCTATTGCATTTTGCTGATTGTTTTGTTTAAGGTTTAACTTTGTGATTTTATGTTCATATATTACTGCATTCAATACTATTCTGTTACACTGAATCATTTTAATATACTGGGTTTTAACTACTGTTAAATTCTGTTGCTTTTCCCCTATAACCATACTGAACAAACATTATTGTGTAAGCCCATATAAAAACAGCTTTCCTATTTTTGACTTTGTAAATTTTCACATAGAGGATAGATGGACTCCATCAGAAAATTGCTATAACAACCTTTGGAAAATTTAATTAACTAAATATCTCAAATTGATTTTAAGAGTTGTTTAGACATGGTTTTTAGAAATTTTCTTAACAGACTCTGGTCATTTTGCCTTCCCCTAACACAAGGTAAGGCCCATTTTAGTAGCTGAAGTGAAATACAATTATAATCCCCAACTCCCATATATAAGAATGTGAATGGAAGTTGGAAAGTTAATCCCAGGGCATATAGAACCCCTGGAAGACTCCTAAAAGCAGAGCATCTCTCATTTATAACTCTTTAGCTCATTTTACTTCCACCAGAATGATATCTAGAATTCTTGATGATGTTCAAAACCCAAAATAAGTTTCACTTTGTTTAAAAATATGTTTACCAAGGTTGAAAGATTTGCTACCTCTGTGAAAATTGTGACAAATATTCATCAGTTCATGGGCTTTTAAAAATTCCATACAGCAACTCATGTGTAAAAAATGATAGTGTATTTGTTTGCTATTGTAATTAACTGGACTATTGAGAATTTGGGAGATATTGATACATACATATTTGTACTACTGTTCTTTATAAAAAAAAAAACTGTTACCTTATGAAATTCATTTGCTTGTGCTCACAGTGGATCATGGCCAGATACGAAGAGGAAATGGATCTCCTTTTTGGTGAGAAAGCCTTGTATCCCATATTTTCTTGGCTGACACAGTGTGTCAATGATTATAAACTACATTTTATTTTTAAAACTCTTTTTATTATATTTTTCTTGTATGTGCAAAATACTATTTCAGTATTTTTTCTCTCCTTTTTATATTTGAAGCACATGTCACCAGCATTAAGATTTTCTTTAACTTTTTGAGTTAGCAGTATTATAAGTTTAAAATACATTTTCTATAATGTCAATGCATGCCCCAAAAGCTTGAGACTATAAAAATGATGCCACTAATTATTTTTTTTAAATTATGGGACTTTGATTAATGAGTCTGTCTGATTCTAGGACAAGATATACAGAAAGAGCCATTACACAGGGCCAAAGATAAACCAATCCAGGAAGGATTGATGTACTTCTAAGCCAATACAAAGGTCTTGAACCTAGTGTGAAGACTCAAGGTTGCGACGCTAAACATACATTAAGACGTAGGCCTTCCTTGTATCCACACTCACTCTGAAAGTACTTACAGACGAGTATCCCAAACTTGGCACCTACTTGGCTCCTATAAACTAGTCTCTTTTCTGTCTTTCATAGTGTGGCAAACTTTTTGTGGTCCTGGTTACTGACTGGGTAAATGCATCATTGCTTATTTCATTTTAATTGGGCCCTGATTCAAGGACCTGTTATAGATTTACTTTTCCTTTACTTAGACTTTTTACACATAAGCCTTTGATAGTCTATGTTTCATCCAGAAATTTTCTTTTTTATTTGGGTTTTTCTGATGTCTTTTTAATTTCTCTTGCAAATTGATTCATATACCTCATAACTCAGCCATGCATCGCTAAGTGATCCTATGTTTTTTCAATCACCCTCTTCACAGGGAAATGTAAAATATTATTATTTTAAATTGCAAAGTTTAAATTACTTTTGAGAAGAATTTTAGATTAAGAAAGATGATACCTCTCAGAATCCAGAAACTGAACTGTTTGGAGAAGTCACCATGAAGATGCCTCCAGACCACAGGCTGCACTAGAAGATCAAGAATGAACTTTGGCTGTGGTGGAATGAACATTTATTTGTATCTATACTTCCATGACAAAGGGGACTGCCCCCTAACTGGCTTTTTTGTCAATGTGTCTAGCAATTAATGGTTTTTTTCTTTTTTTCGTCTTATCCTCAAATTATTGTAATCTTTAAGTTGATTATGTTTTCATGATCCTTTTGGGGAAAATCTTTCCCCATAAGGATCAAATGGAGAAATGTAAAAATGGAGATTTGAACCCCAGACTTCAATTCCCAGAAGTCCTTGGTAGCTCCCAGAGTTCCCTATAATCCCACCGGAGGTCCTCACCTGGGCCCAGAGCAAAGGGGGTATTTAAACTGACTGTATGGCTCCTCCCTCTCTCTCTCTCTGCTTCCCCTTCTAAGCACATGCGTCTCTCAAGATGTAGTAAGTGAAATTGAATGGGCCTTTTGGCCCCCCTAGGCACGTGCTTTCTTATTTTGTATTTTCTTTATTTCTTAATCTTTAATAGACCTCTAAAAATATAATACTTTTAGTAGAGGAAACTAATTTTAAATGCTACAGCTTGAAATCAGCTTGGAAGCTTAATGGGGGGTGGGGATGGTCAGCATGGAAAGAGCTGCTCAGTGGTTTAAGAGCCTCCTCAGCTGCAAGCTGAAAGTTCAAGCAGCTACCATGTCCGTGAGACCCATGGGGGGGGGGGGAGAGGGGTGGAGCCTCACAAGGAGACAGGGGGTCAGCTATTCAGCTGTTAATAATATAAGGGAAGTGCGAATTTATACTTTAGCATCTGCAGGACCCTCAGCTAGTATGTTCAAGAGGAGTGGTGGGTGGGCTACAGACTCAGCTCCTCTTATGGAGGGGTTTTAATCTACTCATTATCTTTACTCAAAGGTTATCTTAAAAGAAGATCAAGGATTCTATCCCTTTGTGGCTCGCCAACAATGTGAAAATTTAAATTAATATCCAATAATTCCAAGTATATTTTATAAGATTTTAAAATAATCACTTGAAGTAGAAGAAATACAAGAACAAAAGCAAAAACCCGAGTAAAGCCACATGAGTAAAATTCTCTACCTGGCACTCGCCCAACCTCCTCAGCCACATTCCCAGGATCAGAGAGAGAATGTGGAACTACACAAAACTTATATCTTCCTTATGTTAGTATGTTATGTAGATAGTAACTGGGATGCTGGGAAAGAGAGTCCCTGGGGAGAAAAATTCTAATTACACAGCACTATGATTTCAGTCAATGATTTTCAAGTCATGCCTGACTCTTCATGACGTTGTTTGGGGTTTTCTTGGCAAAAATACTGGAGTGGTTTGGCATTTCTTTCTCCAGTTAATTTAATAGATGAGGAAACTGAGGAAGACATGGTTAATTAACTTGCCCAGGGTGACACAGCTGATAAGTGTTCAAAGCCAGATTTGAACTGACAGTGATGAACCTTCTTCTTCTTTTTTTTTAAACCCTTACCTTCCGTCTTGGAGTCAATACTGTGTATTGGCTCCAAGGCAGAAGAGTGGTAAGGGCTAGGCAATGGGGGTCAAGTGACTTGCCCAGGGTCACACAGCTGGGAAGTGTCTGAGGCCAGATTTGAACCTAGGACCTTCCATCTCTAGGCCTGGCTCTCAATCCACTGACCTATCCAGCTGCCCCCAGTGATGAACCTTCTTGACTCCATGCCCAGAACTCTACTGTGCAACCTGACTGCCCTCTAATGTAAATTTTAGGTATTATAGTTATTATATAAGTGGTATGTTATTTTTATATTATTATATACTATATATCGTATGTGTGTATAAATATACCAAATAGCATAAAAATAAAATAACATATAGGAAATATCAAATTACCAGCATGGAAATCATTTCTAAGTCAGTTATTAGTACATAGTTAGAATATCAACTCAATAGTAGAAAGATAAAAAGTCAATAGCAAGTAAAAGAAATAATAAAAACAAGAAAATGGGATGTACATTCAAAATAACTTCAAATTGTCCTATTTAAATAACCATTTACACTGGCAAATAAGAAACTCCATAACCTGTGTTTGAAACTGCTTGGGTTTTCTCTCTTGCAAATTCCCTGCCTTCTATATAAACAACAGAGAGAAGACGGAAAGGTAAGGCGTCAACAATAAGTCACCTAAATCTTTAAAGGAATTATATGAGGTTGAATAGCAGAAGGAAATTCAGAAAAGGATGTTTATAAAGTGCACTTGAGACACAGCAAGGGATGGATTATAAGGTAGCTCCAGGTAATGTTGAATACAACAACCAGGACCTCTAGAAATCACTGTTCCTCAGTGCTGGCGTAGATGATAACCAGAAAAGATCCACTATCTCTATAGCAGTGGAACAAGGGCTCATCTTTCATTCTGTTCAGAGATTCTTTCATTCCTTTCCCTTCAGACTTTGATATTGGGAATGGGAGAGGTTGCCCAACAACTCTTCTCTACAAATGATCTCTGGGCAAATCTGTTTTCCTGTGAAAAGTGAAGGACTCAGACCTTATTGGAGTGACTGCTTCATATAGCTATCTCTTACTAGAGTGGTTGGGCACCAGTTGGGAGTTTTATAGTTGTACCTTTTATTTCCAATTCTATCCAATAAATATACCTTAATCTATAGTGTGATTACTTCTTAAGCATCAGGCAAGTTCAGGAAGGAAGGAAGACTCTTCATGGGAAGGAGGGGAAACAACTGAACTAAAGAAAACTTGAAAATCTTTATGTTCTGAATCCTACACTAAAAGAAAGGAAATAGTATTTGAGCCAAAGCTGTGGGAGGTTACAGCATGGGAACCCAAGCAGGATCCTGCCACTTGTTCATACAAGGGAGTCTATAACAGCAAATGATAGGAAGGACAGGAAAAGACATGGGGAGCTCGAGTTTGGAATGATGTATGTTCTATTATGCAGAGATTGCCTATTGAGAAGCTAGCTGTTCCTACTCACCCACATCTTCTCTACTCTTAGCAGGCAGGTATGACAAGTTTCCCTATGGAGAGAAAAATTCTTACACCTTAATGGAAAAAAGAACAAACACTAACATGATCTGTTATCATTTCCTACAGAAGTTTGACTGACATAAAACAAGTGGCATAAATAGGAAAGGCGATGAGAAGAGATGTGGCTTTGGACTCAGAGGACCTAAGTTCAAATACAGCCTCCAATGCTTTGTGCATCCAGGACCTTGAGCAAATTCTTTAACCATTCTGAACCTCAGTTTTTTTTCTTCTATAAAATGAGGGTCTTGGATTAGATAGCCCCTGAAATTCCTTAAAGCTCTTAAAACTACAATCCTCTAAGTGAGCCAAAAGGACCTTAGAAACTCTCTCTGCAAGCAATTATACAATTCCCTTGCCAGACAGAGAGAGACCTCGGGATGCTCTCCTACAGATACCTGTACCACTAGTGGGGGAGAGGACCATATGACCAAAGGGCATGCATGAATGGGCACATACATAGGGGAACACATGTGACCAGGGAATAGGTGCAAAAGGGCACTCACACAGGCATATATATGACAGGGATAGACATGTGGCCTGGGCAAATAATGACTCTGACGCTACAGAGCCACTCTTGGGAGTGGTGCCATTATCCCCCAGTGATGTCATCAGATGAACTACTTTTTTGATGTCACCAGAGCCCTCTGTTTACCTCTCTGTTTCTACCTGAATAGAAACCATTCTCCTCTGTCCCTCGGCTGGAGGCTGGCAGTCTCTGTGGAGCAGTGGCTCTCTCTTACCATAAGCTAGTCTTCAGCTGCTCTGTTGCCAGCTGCTGAATTGCATCTGTTATGCAACTTCTTCCTCATTAGTGGAAGGGTCTGCCAGTACCTTAGCTTATTGTCCTTGGATTATCTCTGTGAGCAGGAGTTTGTGCATGCATGCATGTGTGCATGTGTGTTTGTGTATGTGTGTGTGTTGAGGTCAACTCCAGCCAGACACTTAAATAAAGTATTAGATATTTAAAAATCTTCCTTTTGATGAGGGCTGGGACCCCGAGTTGGGCACCAAATGTTGCCAGACTGGGCCCTAGTCCAGGCACCTGCATATATCAAAGGCTAAGGGCACTTATGTGGGGGCTGGAGCCCCTGAGCAACAAATGACATCAGCCCGAGTTCAGGACATCACTCCAAGGCCAGGGGCACTTATCTGGACACCTGGCTCCTTCCAATGGACAGCCATCAGGGGAAATTCCACTAGTTCTCACCTGTGAAGAACTACACAAGGGTCCTTGTCCATCTCCCCAAGCCTAGCCTAGGGAAATGGGCAGAGGGACCTTGACTTTCTTATTAAAATCCCTGTTCCCCACTATTCCAGGGGACGGAGGCTTCACTCCCAAAAAGCAATAGCAACTCCACTACTACCAGTGCAAGCCACCTCTCCCTGATAACCCCAATAAAAGCTTTGCCAGAGATGAAGAGAACTCAGGTAACAAACTCTTTTGGAATGAGACCAAACCCCAAACTAAACACCTTAATGTCTTTCTTTATTTCACTACTATGGGCTCCTAAACCTAAACTTTGTTTTCCATTCTATGATAAAATTACTCTAACCTCCTATCATATCCATAGAGTCAAGAATAGATACAGCTGGCTAGAGCTGGGGTGAGACGATTCCCAAACTCAAAATTACCCACAGGGCCATAACAAGTAATTTTGAAGCAATGAAGGCCCATGTGGGGCTTATAGTAATCTTTGCCCTACTTCCCACCAGAAATCCAAGTCTCCATCCTCCCTAAAGGATCAAATTCTGGGGTCTTTCAAAGGACAATAGAGAGTTGAAAAAGACTAAAGTACAGTATTAGTGATGAATCATGTGCAAGGATATCAGCAAAGAGATTTAAGACTGGAAAGAGAAATGATTAGGTCATGTAGCATAAGCAGAAAATAACAGGTGGACAGCTCATGTGCTCCTTCAGTACTGACCCATAGGAAAGGGATCCCAGCACTCTGGGTGGTCTACATGTAGAGAATGGATTTTTACCTTCTGTGTGTAATGGAACCTTTTGGAAGTCTGGTGAAGCCTGTGTACCCAATTTCAGAATAATGTTTTTAAATATATTAAATACATGGGATTATAAAAGAAACTAATTATACTAAGAGTTACCAAAATGTTATTTTTTTTTAAATTATAAAGGTTAAGAATCCCTTCTGTAGAATATTTACATGAGGACAGAAATAAGTGCTACACAAAATGAGAAGACCTGAATGGGTCACCCTCTGATGAGGAAATGCCCACATCAATGTGACTACAGATCCTTTGAAGTAAATAAATGATTGAGTGGTGCCTTTTCACTCTTTGAATTTTTTCTCTACCTTTCTCATTTCTCCTCCCCCAAAGTGTCTAAATTTCTTTCTTATGGAAACCAATCTCTTTCCATTTCCCCAATAGTTATACTTTTAAACTTTGCCTTTGAAGGTGAGCATCTAAATCCAGCAAGGTTTTATTATCATATAATTGGAAATGAATTGATTTTACCAGATACTTTACTGTGTTTTCCTGAGTCATTGTCTGACTTGTCTTCTTCAAACAAAAGTCAAGGTCTTTATTCCTGAGATGAACATAAATGGTGATATAATTAATAAATTATGCAGTTTCAGGATGAAATATAATGGACCAACAGGAACTTAACAAGTCCAAGAAAGTACTTTGCAAAGAACTTAAATCCTTTAAAGACTCTTCATCACCATTGATGGAAAAGCCTATATGCCTGAGAAAGATGAACTCAACATGTCTAAAATGAATTAAGCTGGGACATATTCCTGGGAAACTTAAAATATTCCAAGTGCCAGTATTCTCCTGCCAGTATTTTGTTATAGCCAAAATGCATTGAGTACAATGGTATCTAAAGAACTGAAAATAAATATTACATAAAGGGCACTGAGAAGATTGTGATAGGTATGAGCAAACTGTGACTTATAACCAAAAAGGAAATTCAGAGAAGGAGAGTAAAAGATTTTATCAGGGAAACATATGATAGGAAAAAAGATGACTTTGCCATATGGCAAAGGCAAAGAATACCGGTATCTTCACACCATCAGAAGAACATAAGGAAAATCTCCAGCAGGTTGAGTACACCTGTTGAGATGACCTTATAGTAGGAGATGGACAAGAGTTGCACAGGACCAACAGGATTGGATGGGTTGCAATCTGAATTATTGCATAGAACTTCTAAATGTATAGGATCACAGATCTACTTGTGGATTTTAATATTTGAGATCCAGAAAAAGTTACTTGGCCTTATGCCAGAGTTTACAGATTTGAAAAGTCACAACTGGCTAGGTGTCTAAGCTTTTACTCCCAGTTTTCTATTTGTTGTATTGGTTCTATGACATAGGTTATTTTTTTCGAAAGCATTCATTTTACAGATGAGGAAATTGGGGTCCATTGAAATAAAATGACTTTTGCAGGATCACAGAGACAGGGAGTTAATGGAATCAGGATAAAAACCAAATTTCTTTGATGCCAAATTCAATAATCTTCATACTCCCCTTCATGCCTCCCTAACTCAGGTTATTCTATAATAAAAATAATGAATTTCAGATTATTCAGTGTATAAGCTCAAGGAAAAATTGGAATGTGTCCATTTGAAATGATCAGTGAATAAGATGAAGAGTGGAATAGATTGCATCTGGAAATTTACATAGCACTCTCAATTAGTCTACCAAAATTCCCAAACAAAAAATAATCATCTCTTTATTACCAATTTCCTTCCACTGTGTGCTGTGAATGGTGACATACCTCCGTCTTCCCCCAAAATTGTAGCAGTCAGGGTCCTCCTCACACAGAAAACTGCCTGAGTCACAGGTGCTTTCCAGGTTTCTGGAGCCTGGGTGAGCCTCAGAACCTTCACAGAATGCCACAGAATGGTGGTTCACAGAAGACTGCCAAGTTCTTTCCAATTTCAAGTCAGACTCCTTGAAACATAACACAGGACAGCTGATTCAATTTCTTTGCTCTCATTTTCATCACTCCTACATAGCTTCCCTCTGCAAATACCGAGATTCCATTGACTTCAAAAGGAACTGAGCATACAAGGAAATATATATGGAGAGGGGATGAAAACTAGAATGAATATAACTGTACTGTCAGTAAGGTAAACAGAAAACGATAGACTTCTATTCATAATATCCTGTTCTTCCCACCTGCCTCCCCCCCCCCCCAGCCATTTTTTAAATGCTTCCATTATACCTGTGAGCTCTTTTATACCTAGACTTTCATCAAAAGACACAGATTTTTAAAAACTGTGCTAGAAGCATAGCTCCTTGTGTTCTAGACCACAGCTAAGAACTATGCTCCCAGGAAGAAATAGAGAGCGCAAAGCCAACCATGATATGTAGGGGACAAATATATGGTACTTTGGAGTTCCAAGGACCTTTGACTCATTTCCCCCATCTATGTCCTTTTTTTCTATGGCAAAATTATATGTACTCACAAGAGATTGTGAATCATAGGGTGGATTCCAAGAGTAGTCATGAATCATGCAGTGGTTGCCAAAAGGAGTAGAAGAAATATCTTTTTTTGCCATTTGAATTGAGTCTTAAAGATATTTAAAGGTTGCTATGGATGTCAACAGGGTCTCAACTGGGACAGGCAGTAGTTAACATGAAAACATATATTACACATCTTTAAAGATTTTATAAAGGGAGTGACAATAAAGGTGATAGTGCAATTCAATGAAGAGACCCAAATTTGGAATAGGAAGATCAGGATTTGAATCTCAATGTGCAACTTACTGCCTCTATGGCCTTGGACAAGTCACTTAATTCTGGGTCCCAAGTTCTGTTATATATAAAATGAGGGTGCTGAAGAAGATGACTTATAAGTTCCCTTCTAGTTATAAATCTATAATCCTAAAATGTGGCATTGAGTCTGGGAGAATGGACATATATTCAGGTGAATTATATAGGCAGTTGGTCCTTAATAATGGAGTTATGAAGGATATTTTTTAAATTCTTTATTTTTCTTGTTTTTGTACATATTTTTGTAACATGGATGACATGGCAACATGTTTTGTATGACTTCACACGTATAATTGATGTCATATTATTTGCCCTCATAAGGGATGGGGAATGGGTGAGAAGGGAGGAAGAGAATTTGGAACTCAAAATTTAAAAATTGAATGTTCAAATATTTTACATGTAATTATTTAATTTAATATTTAACAAAATTAAAATATATATAAAATACATACATATATATATATATATGCTTAGTCCCCTAAGGTCCTTACTGAAACAAAGAAATTCATATGTGACTAATCAATTTGTTACCCCATTCACCAATGACTATTCTAAACCTTTTCCTCTCTTCTTGAACATTTTGATACCCCTTACTGCTACGTAATCAGGTGAAGACTTGACCTATTTTTTAATTTTTTTAATTTTATTTAGTCAATTTAGAACATTATTCCTTGGTTACAAGAATCATATTCTTTCCCTCCCCTCTCCCAACCCCTTCCCATAGCTGACAGGCAATTCCACTGGGTTTTACATGTGTCCTTGATCAGAGCCTATTTCCATGTTGTTGATGTTTGCACTAGGATGTTCATTTAGAGTTTGTATCCCCAATCATATCCCCTCGACCCACATATTCAAGCAGTTGTTTTTTTCTGTGTTTCTACTCCCACAGATCTTCCTCTGAATGTGGATAGTGTTCCTTCTCATAGATCTCTCTGGGTTGTTCAGGATCACTGCATTGCCACTAATGGACAAGTTCATTACATTCGATTGTATCACAGTGTATCAGTCTCTGTGTATAACATTCTCCTGCTTCTGCTCCTTTCACTCTGCATCAGTTCCTGGAGGTCATTCCAGTTCTCATGGAATTCCTTATGAAGGATATTTTTAATGAGAGTAAAGAAAAAGGGACGGGGGAAATAAGAGAGAAAGAGTACAGAGTCTATGAGAAAATCTAAGTTGTGTGATATGGATACAGAATATCCAGGATGTACAAAAGATAGCAGAGACTGGGAAATATCCTGTAAGGCATCTGAAGCAGATTTTGTAAAATGGAAATAGAGAAAAAATAGAATTGTTAGGACAGAAACTAAAGGGTTACCAGCTGAGAATACATACAAACAAAATCCAAACACTTCCTAGATTCCCAATCAGAAAAGAATATCATCCTTCCAATCCCTCAAAAAGTGGAGGTGGGTAGAGGGTAAGGCAAGAAAGCTAGAGTTCATCACTCAATTTGGTGCTAGAAGGTAGAAATAAAATATGCCAGTTGAAAAAACTCTACCTATTTTAAGAGCCCAGTTGTTCAGTTGTTTCAGTCATGACTGATTCTTTCTGACCCATGGTTTGGGGGGGGGGGTGGATTTCTTTGCAAAGATACTATAGTGGTTCTCTATTTCCCTCTCCAGATCATCTTACAGTTGAAGAAACTGAGGTTAAGTGACTTGCCCAGGTCACAGAGCTAGCAAGTGTCTGAACATAATTCTGAACTCAGTCCTCCTCACTGCAGAGCTCACATTCTCCACTAAGGGCTGACAGGAAAGTATTTAAAAAGGAATGACAGCAGAGAGAGTAGAAAAAAAGAGAACATTAAAATTTCAAGCCTTTGCAAAGTTAAAAACAAGAAATTGTATTAGGACTACATAACTGTGTCTGCCTTGCATGCTGAAATTCCCCAATAAGGTAGAAAAGTTTAGTTGAGCTGAACTATGTGCCAAACTGTAGTGAATTGGGTTAATCCAGGTTTAGTCTTTGATATGGAAAAATCTCCCCATTTCCCTTTTTGCCCTTGTATTTTATGGGAACCTGCCATTAAGTGACTTGCCCAAAGCCACAGAGAAATGTGCGTATGTGAATATATTCAACAAGTAGTCATCCAGCCTTTAGTTGACGGCCTCTGATTATTTGGAACATATTAATTTCTAAGAAGCCCAAATCACTTTGGGACAACTCTAAGTATTGGAAAGTTTGTTTTATTTTTCCCTAAAATAAAATCTAATTTTGCCTCTGCAGCTTCCAACCATTGCTTCTGGGGCTAAACAAAAACAAGTCTAATCCTTCCTCCACTTGACAGCCCTTCAAATACTTGAAGGTAGCTATAATGTCCCCTTGAGTCTTCTCTTCTCCAGGCTAAATATGCTCTGTTCCTTAAGCCAATAATCATGTGCCAAGACCCTTTACCACCCTAGTTGCCCTGCTCTGGACATTTTCCAGCTTATTGATGTTCTTCTTAAACTGGGTTGTGCAGAACTAAATATAATAACCCTTTTATATATATGATCAACAATAATAATAGCTAAAATTTACAAAGTACCTAGTTTTGGACCAAACACTGTGCTAAGTGCTTCACAGATATTATCTTCTTTGATTCTTGCAAAACCTTGAAAGATAGATACTATTTTGTCCTTGTTTTACAAATGATCGAACTAAGGTAAGCAGAGATTAAGTGACTTGAAAAAGGTCACAAAGCTACAGAATTTCTGAGTCTAAATTTGAACTCAGGTCGGCCTTACTTTACTCTCAGTGTTCTTTCCATTGCATCACCTAACTATATAAACTCAAAATAAACACAAGGATAAGAACCCTGGGCTCAACGGTTTGTTAACCTAAGAAAATACCATATATTCAACTTCAACTTTAAATGATCAGTCATTTCATTTGCATATCCATCTAGGAGTCCCTCTGGGCCTTTGCAGAGGGCTCTTCAGAAACTTCTGTAGCCAAAAACTCCATTACTGGATGATCAGCCTTCTGGAGACAGGTCTCTGGTTTCATCTCTCAATGCAAGAATTCTTCATTTTGTTAGGACCTGCTTATGCTTAGCCTTCAAGAACCCATCGTACCCACAACAGGATAAAACATCAGGATAGGACTTTAGTGGAGAGAGCACTATATAGTCCATAACTTTTCTATACATTTCAGGATTCCTGTTATCCACACGGATTTCCTAATCATGCTTCCTTCCCCCATCCTATATCTAGTTTGGGTGGCTGATCCATTCATTATTCCTTAGTTTTGCCACTTTGGATGAACAGCTAGCAATGACCTTGTGAGCTAAAAGTGTCCCATGCCTCTATTCATGTTCACTCATTCCCATCTCTTTTTAGCTAATTCCACTCATGTCTCAGTCCAGCTCTGCCCTCTCTTTCTATTAGGACTTCTGGAATGCCCATTCCATAGTAATAAATATTGCTCTCACACTCCTTCTATGAGATTCCTCCCTGAGACTTGACTCTCTTCTGATGACACTACCTCCATCATTGACTATATCTTTTCTCACAACCCTAGTCACACTGGTCCTGATGGAAGTCTGAATAATCTCCTTCCCATTGTTACTTCCACCTTCTCCCTTTACCTCTTTCACTCAAACTTTTCTCTTTTTGAATCTACTCAATCCAAATAATGGTAGCTATAGTATCTGACTTTTAGGCCATCCTCCCTCCTCTCTTGAATTTAACATTAGGTTCACCATCTTCCTTTCCTTTCCAACTTGCCCTTATTTTGGAAGGAAAGAGGAAAATTATATTAAGAGAATTTAATATTCAGCTGAGGCTCTCTATCCTCTAATTTCATTAACTTTCTTATGACTTCCTTCACTCTACTTCAGCCCCAATAGAAATGGTCATACATTAGATCTTACTATTATTCAAAAGTGTTCCACTTCCTCAATGATAAAATCTAACATTCCTCTTTCTGACCACTACTACCTAGACCTACCTATCCTTCATCTATCTCTCTTCCTTCTATCTCTATCCTTCATCACTCCTAAACCTTCTTTGCCTCCTTTGGGACTTCTTTTCCTTTGGTTCCCAGGCCATTACTCAATCCAATCCAATCAATATTTAGTAAGCACATATTATATGCTATACATGGTAGACTATGGATTCACTTAGTAAAAAGAAAAACAGTCCCTACCCTCAAGGAGTTCATAGTCTAAAGGAGGAGACAATACACAAAAGTAGACAGAAAAGAGGGAGGACACCAGAAAGCACCTGGCATGGGGCCATTTTCTTCTCTGGTTAATAAAATCAAGCAGAGCAGTAGACGCAAGGTGGAACGATCAGTTCCTGCCCTTTATAAAAGAAGGCATTGGGAGAAGTTCGGTGCTCCACAATCTAGTCCTCTAATCAGAGGACATCAGATTCAACTCACCACACCAAGGCTTGAGTTAGCAACATGGTGGTGAGTTTAGAAGTAATGAGCTTAGCCTGGGAGGGGCATTTTGTTCTGTGGAGTTGAAATCAGAGACAGAAGCAGATGTAAATTGGATGCTTTGATTTTACTGTCGCAACCCGATAGTTAACTAGTTCAACTCTCCACTGACCTCTTTTCTTAGATCTATTGCCTCCCTTGATCTATTACCAGTCTTCTTTTGCCAAACCTCACTCTAAATTACTATTACTTTCCATAAGAAAGGACAAGTGAATAAACATTCATACATGCCAGAACGTTTGTGCTAAATGCTTCATGAATATCTTATTTGATCATCACAACAACTCTTCAGGTAGGTACTGTTATATTCCCCATTTTACAGTTGAAATAACTGAGGCTAATAGAAGTTCAGTGATTTGCCCAGAGTCACATGGCTAGTAAGGCTAAATGTCTAGGGCTGAATTTGAAGTCAGGTCTTCCTTACTCCAGGCCCAGAGATTTATTTACTGTATCACTAAGCTGCCTCATATGATTCTCCTTCTCCTACTCTCACTCACTATCTACTGAATCAAATGGGAGAAAGGATCATAATGGTACTGTGTAATTAGAATTTTTCCCCAGGACTCTTTCCCAGTATCCCATTTGTGTATTTAAGCTACATACTAACATAGGGAAGATATTAGTTTTGGGTAGCTCCTTCCTCTCTCTCTGCTCCTGGGAAGGTGGTTGTGGAGGTCGGGTAAGAGCCAGGCAAAAGAATTTTACCCACGTGGTTTTACTTAGGCTTTATATTTTTGTTCTTTTATTTTTTCTACTTCAAGTGATTACAATAAATCTTATAAAATATAGTACTTGGAGTTATTGGACATTAGTTTAAATTTTACAGTGCTGAGTGACTATATAGCAAACTCATGTTATCCAATATCAAGTGAATCCTCATTGCAACAAGAGAGCCCTTGGAGTATGGGGTACCCGCTAGGTGAGACAATGGATAGAATGTCCAGCCTGAAGTTAGAAAGACTCATCTTCCTGAGTTCAAATATCAGGTCTCAGCTACTAGCTGTGTGAACCTGGATAAGCCACTTAACCTTTTTGCATCATTTCCTTATTTGTAAAGTGAGCTAGAGAAGAAACTGGCAAACCACTCCAGTATCTTTGCCAAGAAAATCTTAAATGGGATCACAAAATGTCAGACATGACTGAAAAATGACTTAACAATAAAGTCCTTTTTTTTCCTTCTAATTGACTCTATATCTCATTCCTCATAGAAAGTGTTCCAAACCTTCTCTTCCCTCCTCATAACACCTCCACCCCCTTGCTGCATTAACTGAGGACTTTGTTTCTTGTTTTATTGAAAAAATTAAGGCTTTTCAGTGAGAGTTTTCTCTTGTCCTATTCTCTTCATATCATAACATTGTGAAAAGTGAATCAAGCTGGACTGGAGGAGGATACTCTTCTCCTAGATCTTGCGTCAGCTTGCGGTGGTAAGTGGAGTGATTCCTTCCTTGGTTCTTTGGTGAGGAGACACTCTCTGCTTGTTGAGGCTTTGGTGGGACACTCTCTTTAGCATGAGTTCTGGTGAGATACTTGAGGATCTTAACCTTGTGTGCACTAAGGTTCTCAGTGGATTCTTGGGAATCTCCTGGTTCTTCGGATTTTGGTTCCTAATTAGGACTTTGCATTCTAGTGAGATTTGCTCTTGGATTGACATTTGCTGTATAGAGAGATTAGTATTAAACTTAGGTTATTTGTAGCTAGGCAGCACTTTCTGTCTCTTTATCTACATTTTTCCACTTTCACTCTTTTGACCTCTTTGCAAATAAAGCTACTAAAAGTCATTTTCACTTAAACTGTATTATTTTTAAATTGGTGACCACAATATTACTTTATAACTTTCATTTTAGACTTCCAGGTTAAGATGGCCCCACTGTAGAAGCAAGGATATTCCTTTCCTCACCACCAACCAATATAAAGTCCCTCAAAAGGACAAAAAAAAATCAGATGAGTGAAGGGGCTCCACTGTAGGACAAAGACTTGAAGGTAGGCAGTATTTAGGCATTTTCATAGTATAAGGAACTTAAATATCTCCCATCAAAGTGTGACCTGATCACCCCTCCCCCACTACACATACGGTGCCAGAGCCAGAACCAGCACAACAAAATCAGAATGAGTGTGAGGCAATCTCTAAGTTCTTGGGAGCTGACTGAGAACATCACAGATTTACCCATGAGAGCAGCTAGACTTGGGACTCCAGGAGGCAGAGGAACACAGATCTTGGGTGCAGAGATAGAGCAGAGAGAGGAAGCACATAGCAGACACTGCTGCAGGAACTTGAAAAATAACCCCAGGACAAAACCTGCTCCATAGCTTGATACACAGAGAGCCTACCCTTCTCACTCCAACTTCTGACTGGGAAGGGAAGGAAAAACCACCAAAGCAACGGCCACCAACATCCAAGACCTACATCTATAACTACCAAAAGAAGAAAAGAAAAAGCCTTTGATTCTGGATAATTTCTACTGAGAGAAACAAAAGACTACAGAGGAGATAGTAGAGGATGACAAACAAGCAAACACATCCAAATCCCCCCCCCAAATAGAAATTGGTTAAAAGCTCTACAAGAAATCAGGATGGAATTTGAGAACCAAGTTAAAAAGATAGAAGAAACTTGGCAAGAAAAGTGGGAAGTAGTTTTAAAAATGACAATTTAAAAGACAGAATCTCGCACTTAGAAAAAGAAGCCCAGAAAACAAATGAAATGATAAGCAAATTGAAGACCAGAAACGACCTGCTGGAAGTCATGAAAAGCAGGATAGACCACACCAAAAAACAAAAAAAAATCAAAGCTGAAAACCAGTTTTTAAAGACCAGAATAGGGCAAGTAGAAGCTAATGATCTCACAAGACAATAAGAATTAATAAAGCAAAGTCAAAAAAATGACAAAATAGAAGGAAACACGAAATATCTCTCTCAGAAAATGACTGACCTGGAAAACTGATCTAGAAGAGATAATTTAAGAATTCTTGGTCTACCTGAAAACCTAGAAATAAACAGAAACCTTGACATCACACTATAAGAAATTTTACAAGAAAACTGCCCTGATGTTCTTCAACAAGAAGGCAAAATAGACATTGAAAGAATCCACAGATCACCCTCTACATTAAATCCTCAAAAGATAACCCATAGTAACATAAAGGCCAAATCCAAGAGCTTCCAAGCTAAGGATAAAATATTACAAGAGGCCAGAAAGAGACAATTCAGATATCAAGGAATACCAATCAAGATTACACAGGATCTGGAAGCCTCCACACTAAAGTACTGCAAGGTTTGGAATATGATCTTCAGAAAGGGCAAGGGAATTGGGTTTACAACCAAGGATCATCTACCCATCAAAATTGACTATATAATTTAAGGGGTAAGTATAAACATTCAACAAAACAGAAGATTTCCAAATATTTGTAAAGAAAAGACCAGAACTAATGGAAAATTTGATATCCAAATACAAAAAATTAAGAGAAACATGAAAAGATAAATAAGAAAGAGAGATGAAATGTTTTTAATCTTTTTTTTCTTTAAGGGCTTCTATAAGGTCAAATTGTTTATATTCCTATATGGAAAAATGTTACTTTTAACTCTCAAAAATTGTATTCACTATTATAGTAGTTAGAAGAATTATTCATAGGTAGAGGTTGGGATACTAAGTGATTTAAGATAATATTCAAAAAAAGAAAAGGGAGGCAAATAGAAGATGGTGCCAAGAGAAACTTGAACGAATAAGAAAAATAGGATAATCTGTACCATACAAAGAGGCACATTGGAGGGGGAGAGTAAGAATACTATTATATGAAGGAGAAGAAAAGAGTGCTAATAGGTAATACTCAAACCTTACTCTCAGTGGAATCAGTTCTGAGAGGGAAGAACATCTAGATCCATTGGGGTATCAAAGTCTACCTTGAAATTGAGAGGGAAAAACAAAGTGGGGGAGTGGGGCAGGAAGTTCAAAAAGGGAGGGAAAGAGACAATGGAGGAAATTTAATAGACCCTAAAAAAATAAGGGGAATAAAAATTGAGGGGGAAGAAAGGTCAATAAAATAAGGGTGGGGATTAGGGGGACTGATTAAAAGCAAACCACTGGTATACAAGGAAATAGCAAAAGAAGAAAGGGCAGGACTAGAATACATCAAAATGTTGGGGAATACACAGGTGTTAATCATAACTCTGACTGTGAATGGGATGAACTCACCCATAAAATGGAAGCAAATAATAGAGCAGATTAGAAACCAAAATCTTACTATATGTTGTCTACAAGAAACACACACAGATAGGCACACATAGGGTAAAGGTAGAGACTTGAGCAAAATCTATTGGGCTTCAACTGAGAAAAAGAAGGCAGGAGTTACAATCTTGATATCTGACAAAGCCAAATTAAAAATAGATCTGATTAAAAGAGATAGGGAAGGTAAATACATCCTGATAAAAAGCAGAAGTACTCAACATGTATGCACCAAATGGTATAGAATCCAGATTTCTAAAGGTGAAACTAGTAGAGTTGAAGGAGGAAATAGATAGTAAAACTATACTAGTAGGAGACCTGAAACTTTCTCTATCACACCAAAAAGAGGTAAGAAATGTGAATGAAATCTTGGGGAAATTAGAGTTACTAGATATGTGGAAAAAAATAAATAGGGACAAAAAGGAATACACCTTCTTTTCAGTAGCACATAGTACATTCACAAAGATTGATCATGTACTAGGGCATAGAAACATGGCAAACAAGTACAAAAGAGCAGAACTAATAAATGCAACCTTTTCAGATCATAATGCAATAAAAATAATAATGAGTAAGGGTACATGGAGAGACAAATCAAAAATTAGTTGGAAATTAAACAATACGATTCTCCAAAATCGGTTAAAGAACAAATCATAGAAACAATTAATAATTTCATTAAAGAGAATGACAATGATGAAACATCCTATCAAAAATCTATGGGACACAGCAAAAGCAGTACTCAGGGAAATTTATATCCTTGAGTGCATATATTAACAAATTAGGGAGGGCAGAGGGCAGTGAATTGGGCATCCAAATTTAAAAACTAGAAAGAGAACAAGTTAAAAATCCCCAGATAAAAACTAAATTAGAAATCCTAAAAATTAGAGAAATTAATAAAACTGAAAGTGAAAGAACTATTGAATTAACAAATAAAACTAGAAACTGGCACTTTCAAAAAAAACAAATAAAATATAAAAGTGCTGGTTAATCTAATAAAAAAGGAAAGAAGAAAACCAAATTAACAGTATCAAAGATGAAAAGGGACACCTCACTTCTAATGAAAGTTATATGCATGAATATTTACAAAAATATAAATTTCCTAGATTAACAGAAGAAGAAATAGAATACTAAATAACCCCATATCAAAAAAAGAAATTGAACAAGCCATCAAAGAACTACCTAAGAAAAAATTCCCAGAGCTAGATGGATTCACAAGTAATTCTAGCAAACATTTAAAGAACAACAAATCCCATTACTACACAAACTATTTGACAAAATAAGCAAAAATTTCTACCAAATTCCTTTTATGACATAAATATGGTACTGATTCCAAAGCTAGGTAGATCAAAAATAGAGAAAGGAAACTACAGACCAATCTCCTTAATGAACATAAATACAAAAATCTTAAATAGAATACTAGCAAAAAGACTCCAGCAAGTGATCATGAGGGTTATTCATTATGATCATGTGGGATTCATACCAGGAATGTAAGGATGGTTCAATATTAGGAAAACCATCCACATAACTGACCATATCAACAAGCAAACTGACAAAAATCACATGATTGTCTCAATAAATACAGAAAAAGCCTTTGACAAAATACAACACTCATTGCTATTGAAAACACTAGAAAGTATAGGAATAGAAGGACCTTTCCTAAAAGTAATACTTTAAAACCATCAGCAAACATCATCTGCAACGGGGATAAATTAGAAGCCTCCCAATGAGATCAGGAGTGAAATGAAGATTCCCATTATCACCTCTATTATTTTATATAGTACTAGAAACACTAGTAGTAGCAATTAGGGAAGAAAAAGAAATTGAAGGTATTAAAATAGGGAATAAGGAGACCAAGCTATCACTCTTTGCAGATGATACAATGGTCTACTTAAAGAATCCTAGGGAATCAACTAAAAATCTAGTGGAAATAATCAACAACTTTAGCAAAGTTGCAGGATAAAAAATAAACCCACATAAATCATCAGCATTTCTATGTATATCCAATCCCAGTGGCAAGAGTTAGTAAGAGAAATTCCATTTAAAATCACCCTAGACAATATAACATACTTAGGAATCTATTTGCCTAGACAAATACAGGAATTATATGAATATAACTAAAAAACACTTTTCACACAATTAAAACAAGATCTAAACAATTGGAAAAGCATTAATTGCTCATGTGTCGTATGAGCTAATATAATAAAAATGACAATTCTACACATATTAATTTAACTATTCAGTGCCATACCTATCAAACTACCAAGAAACTTTTTTACTTAATGAGGAAAAACTATAACTATCAAGGGAAATAATGAAAAAAATGAAAAGGAAGGTGACCTAGCAGTACCAGATCTTAAACTGTACTATAAAGTGGTGGTCACCAAAACAATACGGTACTGGTTAAGAGACAGAAGGGAGGATCAGTGGTGTAGACTTAGGGTAAGTGACCTCAGCAAGACAGTCTATGATAAATCCAAAGGTTTCAGCTTTTGGGACAAAAAAAAACTACCATTTGACAAAAACTGCTGGGAAAATTGGAAAATAGTACAGCAAAGATTAGGTTTAGATCACCATTTCACACCCTATACCAAGATAAATTCAGAATGGGTAAATGACTTAAATAAAAAGAGGGAAACTATAAGGAAGTTAGGTGAACACAGAATAGTATACCTGTCAGATCTTTGGGAAAGGAAAATGTTCAAGACTAAGCAAGAGTTAGAAAAACATTATAAAATGTAAATTAAAAAGGTTTTGTACAAACAAAACCAATACAACCAAAATTAGACGGGAAGCAACAAATTGGGGGAAAATCTTCATAATAAAAACCTCTGACAGAGGTCTAATTACTCAAATATATAAGGAATATATTCAATTCAATAATCAATTGGACAAAAAATCAAGCCATTCTCCAATTGATAAATGGGCAAGCAACATGGCTAGGCAATTTTCTGATTAAGAAATCAAAACTATCAATAAGCATATGAAAAAGTGTTCTAAATCTCTTATAATCATAGAAACAAAAATCAAAATGACTCTAAGGTACCACCTCACACCAAGCAGATTGGCTAACATGACAGCAAAGGAAGATAATAAATATTGGAGGGGATATGGCAAAATAGGGACATTAATGCATTGCTGGTGGGGTTGTGAATTGATCCAACCATTCTGGATGGCAATTTGGAACTATGCCAAAAGGGCTTTAAAAGACTGTCTGCCATTTGATCCAGCCATACCATGGCTGCGTTTATACTCCAAAGAGATCATAAGGAAAAAGACTTGTACAAAAATATTTAATACTGTACTCTTTGTGGTGGCAAAAAATTGGAAAATGAGGAGATGCTCTTCAATTGGGGAATAGCTAAATAAATTGTGGTATCTGGTGGTGGTGAAATACTATTGTGTTAAAAGGAATAATGAACTAGAGGAATTCCATGTAAACTGAAAAAAACTCCAGGAATTGATGCAGAGTGAAAGGAGCAGAACTAGTAGAACCTTATACACAGAATGTATTTATACATTGTGGCACAATCGAATGTAATGCACTTCTCTACTAGCAGCAATTAAATGATCCAAGACATTTCTGAAGGACTTATGAGAAAGAACACTATCCACATCCAGAGAAAGAACTGTGGGAGTAGAAACACAGAAGAAAAACAACTGCTTGAACACATGGGTCAATGGGGGTGTGATTGGGGATGTAGACTAAATGATCACTCTTTTGCAAATACCAAATAATATTGAAATAGGTCTTGATCAATGATAAAACCTAGTGGAATTGCTCTTAGGCTCTGGGAGGAGCGAGGGAGGAGAGGAGGGAAAGAACATGAATCATATAATCATGGAAAATTTTTCTTAATTAACCAATTAAATAAAATTTAAAAAGAACTGTCATTTTAGCAAAAATCCTAAATTTAAATTCTTACAGCATCTGAATATTCTCTTCTAATTTTATTCTTCTCTGACAGGGGTGACCCTTTTTGCCAATGTCAAACTGTCTACTTGTGCACTCAATCTCATTCCCTCCTAGTATATTACAACTTCAACCATTCTCCCTCTCTATCAAATCTTTGATTTCTTATCATAAAATGGTTTCTTTCCTACTGCCTTCAAACATGCCCAAACTTCTGCATCCTCAAAAAACTTTCTCTAAAGCCTATTATCCCCTCACTTTTCTTCCTTTATCTCTCTCTTCCCTTTCTCAGCTAAACTTATGAAAAATTGGTCTACACTCATTAGCTTCACTTCTTTTCACTTACTCTCCAACTATAACAGTCTGGCTTCTGGCCTCATCACTCAACTGAAACAGTTCTCTCCAAATACCCATGATCTCTTAATTAGATATCTGATGGTTTTTTCTTAGTATTTATGTTTCTTGACCTATCTGTTACATTTGACTCTTCTAACGACCCTCTCCTTCTGGATATTTTCTCAATGCTGGCTTTTGGGGATATACATCTTTCCTGCTCCATCTCCTACCTGTCTGACAGTTCCTTCTCCACCTCCTTTACTGGCTCATTATCTATATCACATCCTCTAACTGGATGTTTCCCAAGATTCTTTTCCGGGCCATCTTCTCTTCTCCTGTATACTCTCTCAGTAACCTCATCATTTCCTATGATCCTAACTATCATCTCTGTGAAGATGACTCCAATGTCCATATATACAGCCTCAGTTTCTTCCCTAAGTTCCAATCCTACAACACAAATGGCCTATTGGACATTTGAAACTGGGTCATCTGGAAATATCTTAAATTTGACATGTCAAAAACTGAACTCTTTCCCAAGCCCTCTCCTCTTTCAAACTTCTCTATTTCTATAAAAGTACCACCATCATTCCAGTGTTTTAGGTTCATATTTTGGTATGGTCCCTAACTCTTTATTCTCCCCTACCTCTCATATATCCTACCAGTTGCCAAATTGTACTGTTTGTACCATAATGGTGTCTCTATCATCTAACCCTTCCTCCTCACTGACACAGCTACCACATTAGTTCAAGTCCTCATCAACCCCCAACCTAGATCATTCTTGCAGCTTCCTAATTGACCTTCATGACTCACATCTGTCCACACTCCAGTTCTCTTTACTTTTTTGCCAAAAATTTTCTTTATGTGTATATATGACTGTGTGATGTTCCTATCCAAACAACTCCAGGGACTTCCTCTTGCCTCTAGGGTAAAATATAAGCTCCTATGTTTATTTTGTAAAGCCCTTCCCAACCTTGCCTCAACTGCTAGTACCGTTCCGTCTAAGGCTACCTTCCTTCCACCTCCTGTGCATTCCCTTTTCAGAGAATGCACTGATTTTTTCATATGTACATTGTCCCCTTCATCAGACTTTAAGTTCCTGATAGCCTTGTATCACTAGTGCTAAACAAAGCCCAAGTAAATAGAAAGTGCTTAATAAAAGCTTGTATATTGATTTGTCCATTCTATGTTTGTGTAATGAGGCTGCATTATTTCTTGAAATCAGGAGAACAAATAAAAATCAAAAGGGAATTAATCCTTAATTTCCTTCACATATACTGCCACTAATTCCTAAGTATTGATTAGAAGCAGTGGAAAGCTGAAACGATTAGAATCCAAGAATCTGAATTCAAATCCTACCCCTGCCATTTATTCCCTATATGACCCTAGGGCAAGCTATGACCTCTCTAGGCTTCCATTTCCTCACCTGTAAAATAGGGGCTTGAGGTTAGATGGGCTCCAAAATTCCTTCCTGCTCTGAAATTAGGATTGTATGATCTCAATAAGGATGAGTGGACAGAATGCCATATTATAGAAGCTTCATCTGTATGATGACTGAATAAAATATATGCTATGGCATTCAGGAGGAAAAAGGAGGATCCTCTGGACTAAAAAGGCTTTTTTCCAAAGTAAATCATTTCATGTAAGTCTTTTGCAAATACTTCTTTTGCTATTCACAATTACGTGTCTCCCACCCCCCTCTGTTTTGAATTACTTTGTGCTAACACTAAAATTGTTCCACAGAGAGTGGGATTTATTTGCTGAAATGTGATGAGAAGAAGTTGGGATAAGAGAAATACAGCCCATGCAGCTCCAATTGCAAGCACAGCTGTTTTTTTGAGTAAGATAGTTTAGTTCCTTCACTCCATTCCTTTTTGTAATTTAATAACTGAAGTACAAAGCTCATGAAAGCTGGGAATGTGTTGAGAAGCCAAAGAGGAGAAATGTGAGCAGTAAAGTTAGGAGCTACATACACGGGGGTTATGATAATAAGGGAAAGTAGATCTTTCAAGGTAATCCTCATCCCTGGCTTGTGGCAACCATACCTACTGTAGGAATGAACACTAAACACTGGCTAACATCTACTGGAAGAAAGAACAATTCAATTCCTTCATCAGAGTGCTCGATACATATAAGATGCTCAAAAAAGGTTTGATTGCTGATTAGGAAGAATGTCATTTGTTAAAGGGAAATTTTATGCAATAAAATCATATTTTAATATCAGCAGATGGAAACATTGGTAGCCATTCAATTATGTTGTACACTAAGGTTTGGGTGGGAGGGGTGGAATCAGGGGCGAAGGGTGCACAGCTAGGTGATTCAGTAGAAATAGTGACAAATCTAGAGACAGGAAGACTCATTTTTCTGAGCTCATATCTAGTCTCAGACATTAACTGGCTGTGTGACCCTGGGCAAGTCACTTAACTCTGTTTGCCTCAGTTTTCTCATCTTTAAAATGAGCTGGAGAAGAAAAAGGCAAACTGCCCTAGAATCTTTGCCAAGAAAACCCCAAATATGGTCACAAAGAGTCAGACATGACTGAAAAGATCACTGAACAGCAAAAAGGCATTGAGATTAACTGTTCTAGGCACAATTTTTTAAAAGCCCTTTATTCCCAAATTGGTTGATTATTCGTTTCAGCTGGGAATTCCCATTAATACTTATTCTACAGTTGGGATTGGCTTTGTAGTTATGATATCAACAACATTTGTAGATCCTTGACATCAAAATATACTCTATATTGCCCCTCTCAAGAATAGACTTAATGCTCTCCTTTGAATAATCAGCTTAATGAGCTACTTGGTGGCAGCCAATTCAGTCCACCAGCATTTATAAAGCACTTCCCACATAGAAAATACTGTGCTGTTGACTTGTGGATACAGGTAAAAATGACAAACAGTTCCTGGCTTAAGAGTTGGCATCCTATGAGCTAGCTAAGTGGCACAACAGAGTACAGAAAGTTAGGAAACCTTGAGTACAAATTCTACCTCTGACACTTACAAGCTGTGTGACCCTGAACAAATCACTTCACCTTCCCTAACCTCAATTTTCTAATCTACAAAATGAGAATAAAGATAGCACCAACCTCACAGGTTGTTGTGAAGATAAAATAGAAAACATTCTGTAGACTTAAAAGTACTATGTTAATGCTAGCTATTACTGTGATTATTACTGACACCTATGTTGATGATGTCCCATCCAAGATGTCCCCAAATAAAAGATTCCCCACTTGGATTCACCTCCAGTAACTGCCTTATCAACCCCTTAGATTGAAGAGGACTTTGTTTGAACTGCCTGGTCCCACAATCTTTACCCGCTACTTCTCCAGCTTGGCCACAGTATGTATCTCTTCCAGTATACGTACTCAGACAGCTCTTGGGTAGTACACAAACTGTTTACTACAGTACCCCAAGCAAAGGAATCCATAGTAGAAGTTCCAACTATTTGGGTGAAATGCATATAGCCATTTATAGACATAGACTGTCAGGTAAACAATAAATATCTACAACATTCAGTTGAATTGCAACGCTACTCTAAAACTATTTCTTTAAACTCTCTTGATCTTGAAAAAAGGAATTGTTATTCATTCAATCAAGGACCTAGTATAGAACAGGCATTGTTCTAGATGCCTGCGATAAAAAAGAAACAGTCCCTGACCATGAGAGCTTATATTCCTTTAATTGGAGTGAGGACAACAAAGACATGGATAAATAAATATATAAAACATATGCAAAATAATTTTAGGAAGGAGGGCAGGAGCTCCTGGGTTAGGGAGAGGATCAGACTTGGGTTCATGTAGAAGTAGCATTTGAGTTGAAGTCTTGAAGGAAGCTAAGGTTTCTAATAGGAAGGGAAAGAAGATGGATTACAGGCATGGAAGGGGGTTATGGGTAGGATTGAGATAGGAAGGGAGGAAAGGCAGGGAAGAAATGTGCAAAGGCATCTGTGGCAGATGGCTTGTTGTATATTGGAAACAGCAAATAAGCCAGTTTGGATGCAACATTGTTTAGTTCAGTAGGAGCTCATTTTTCACAAACTCGGCACACATGAAATCAGGTATTCCCAAATGACAATCGAAAAAATAAGGACAGAAAAATACATTAAGATTTTATTTTTAATTGCACAGTAAATTCGTGTGATTTTCCCAAGTGGCATAAAATCTCCCAGCAGCTGCCCAATCACACTCATTCTCACTATGGAGAGCATCAGTTGTTCAGAATCAAAGATTAGTCCCACATCAGTCTTTGTCCAGAGTTTTCATGTCCACATGAGAGAAATGCTTCTGTTTCATGAATGCTATTTAGTTATTAGTAATAGCCAAAGTACAATGGTGATGCTGGTAGTTCTGATAAACCAAAGAAAAGTCATCAAATGTCTAGTTATGTTTAGATAAGAAATGCTTATTGGATAATGAGTTAACTATTATGCACAGTTTTCAACTTAGTCAAAGGGTCTTGGAACTTATTAGTTTGTATTAGCTGCATATCATGATGTCCTATTGTAATATAGTCTAGAGGTACATTATAAAGATCTTTTTAGATACCAAGCAGAGGAATTTGTGTTTTATTCTCAAGGCAAAAGGTATTTCTGGAAATTCTTGGGATCTTTATCTCTTTCAATGCCTTGAATCTATATCATTTTCCTCACTCTCCCATCCTTCTGTAGTTTCCCAGATTTATACGCATAGATTTTGCCTACTTCTCCTCTGGGTCCTTCCCTCAGCTATCCTTATTGTAAAATGACCTCTACAGGCTTGTTTCTAGAGCTAGATAACCTGCTTTGTCATCGTCTCCTTTTATTTCCTGAATCTGCAGTTTCTCTAATGATCCCACCTTTTTTTACAACTCTTCCCCTTCCCTCAGAGTCACTAACACCTCTGGGTGGCATTCCCAGCTCTCATTAGCACAACACACCAGCGTGGCTACAAATCAATTTATACATCAGTTAGTTCTGCCCCAGGAAGGAAGTGATGGTGAGTGGAGGAGATGACTCTCAAAAGTCACAGAATTTGGGGGTGGGGAGAAATTATTTTTTATTGTCCTAATATAGTTTTGGTGGGAGCCAGAAATGGAAATGCAATTAGTAAAGGAAAAAAGAAATTGTCTTTGGAAAATAGAATCATAGGATGAATTAGAACTAAAAGGCTCCTTATAGGTTACCTACTCCTTTTTTTTTTTAATTTTACAGATGAGGAAGGTGAGGTCCAGAAAAGCTAAGTGACTAAATTATAGGACAATAGCTTATAAGGAGGAGGCTTCTAACCCAGGTCCTCTGACCAAATTCAGGATTCCTTTCCACTGTTACTGCCTCTGTATTCCAAGGAATCTGGGGAGGAGAAGGGCATATCACTGGGATATATATAGATTTAGAAGATCAATTATTAGTGTGAAGAAAGATAATGCCTTTTTTTTTCCTGCTTCACACCAATTTTTGTAAGTCCTAATTTACTTCAAGTACTACCTCTTAAAAAAGCCCTTGCCTCAAAAACAAAAACAAAAAAAAACTTTGCCTCCAAATCTTAGGTCCTGCTTTACATACCTACTCTATATCTATTCTAAATGTACTTCTCTGTTTTGTATGCTTCTGCCTAGAAGAATATAAATTCCTTGAGGGAACTCACAGTCTCCACTGATGTGACCTGGGGCAAGTCACTCAATCTCTCTAAGCCTGAGACTTCATTTATAAAATACTTTATCCATTAGAACACCTTGCCTCTAAAAAGAATGACTGATCATTTGTTTCTGTTCATGTAATCTATGAAACAGAAAAATGCAAAACTGTCATCAGTTTTGTTTAAAGCAATTCTATGTCTACAGTGATGATGACAAACTTGCAAGAAGGAGTAGAAGGTGCTGAGAATCATATGATTTTTAGATGGTCTGTAAAGCCTAATTTAAATTTCATACAACAATATGAGATCTTTGTCCAGTAACCAATGAAGTGCTTACTACTAAAGGAACTGAAATTTATCAATATTGACATCTTCACTATAAATAATAATCACAGCTCTTTATATAGCTATTTTAAGTGGTTTCCTGATAACAATTCTGTAAGGTAGAAATCAAACTTATTATTATTCCCATTTTGTGAATGAGGAAATTAAGGCTCTGAGGAATTACATAATTTGCTCATAATCATGTAGCTAATAAATGTTTGAGGTGCAATTCAAACTAAGGTCTTTGGACTCTAAGTGCAGCACAATGTGTTTTGCTTATAAGACTCTTATAAAGTAGAACCATAAAATCTTAGGTTTAATGTTGGGAGTGTCAACTGGATTTTTGGGAACCCCAAGTTTGCCCCTATCCCTTGGGAACTTACCTTAAGGGGAGTCCAGGAATGACCTTGTTTCAGACTGAAAAATAGACCTAAAGGAACTTAATGATCCCAATTTAGGTTGGACTGGTAGACATACTCAAATGTTAAGTTCCTTTTTTGTCTTAGAAGCTTCTCCCATTGTATCTGAGACCTCTCCCAGGTAGCCAAGCCCTTGGCTAGACTCTTTCTTTAGTATCCATTGTAAAGCATCTGCCTCTCCCTGATAATCCTGTCTTGGACTTCTCATTTCCCTGTAGCTCTTGTAAAGTCAATCACTCATACTTCCCCATCTTTAGTTCCCCAAAAGACATATAAGATACCTATGTTCTATTGTTCTTTGGAAAATCATCTAGCACAGTAATTCTCCCAGAGACACTGTTCCCAGAGTTCCAGAGCCTTTGGCTTTGTGTGGGTTTTTAAGCGCTTGACTCTGTGTATGGGCCAAATACTGAGGACTGCCTCTTGTCTGATTAAAGATTTGGTTTTATGACTCCTTTAGTGGTTCTGTGTTTTTCCAAGTTGACAGAAGGAATCTTCTAGGTTGTATAACAGGTCCCTAATTTTAAAATTCTTAGTTGTTTTTTTTTTACAGGTAGGAAAACGGAGGAGTTTAAGTGACTTGATTAAGGTCATCAAGGTAAATAAGTGGCAGATCTAGGTCCCAAGACATCTGATTCATAATCCAGGTTTTTTTTTTTTTAATGATAAATTGGAATTTGAGTAAAACAACATAAATAATGGTTTTCTGCATGCATGCCATCTTTTTTTTATAATATGCTTTATGGATAGGAATCATGGAACACAATCTGAAGGGTCAAAATTGTGGCTGATCTAGAGAACAGAGAGAACTATTGTAAGAGGAAGCAGACTGTGGTATGTTACTTATGCCTTTTGTAAGAAGTGGCCTAATAGATTTTATCTAAGAAATTTATGATCTGAAAAGGAGGCAAGATGTTCATGTAGCAAGAACAAGGAAAAAGAAAAAGTCTGTGTGCTATGCTAGTACACAGAGTTGTCAAGTGACTTTGTGAGGATTTATGAGAGGACAGGAAGGAGAAATGCAAGGAATGAGAAAACATTAATGGGTTGTACTCTGATATTGGAAGGAGTTCCTACAAAATTGAGCTATAGATTCATTTATATGTTAAAGTAAACCATTTTTCAATTATAAGTATATAAATAGCATTATATAATTATTAATGAAGAATTTATAATTAGGTAGAAAACCTATTTTCACATTGTTAATAGGACAACATTGTTTCCACTGGTTTGTTACATATTATTTGTTCATTGCTAGGCTGAAGCATTTGTTGTTGACGAAGACAATGGAATTACAAAGAAGAAATTGTGTAATTTGAAGCTGAAATCTTATTTTAGTCCACTTGGAAATGAGATTATTTCCTTCTTCACAATTGTGTAGTAATGAGAAGTCAAAAAAACAAATGAGTTTTAGAAGGTAGAGATATCTATGTTTTCCTTTAATTCAGCTTGGTTCCCTCACTGAACATATGGGCATGTTCAGGACCCAAATTATCTCTGCAATTTTATTATTCTTAGTTAGAAGAGATAAGAAGCAAAACGGCTCCAAATAGATGAGTAGAAACTTGTCTAGGAAAAAAAGGGAAACAGCTGAATCTCCAGTGCTACTTTCCTAATTCATTAAGAAGCTTTCTTTCCCTTTTTAAAAAGTCAATGTTGTTCTATCAGTTGGAACACTATTAGATGTCTAAAATCCCCTTGCTTATGCTTAGCATCCTCTTAGAAGACAAGATGACTGAAGTCTACAAACAAATTAATGATCACTTCCAGAAGCAGCAGTGACATTTCCTTCACTTTGGCTCCAATAAACAGATAAGGTACAGGGCTAGTCAGTTGCATCTATTTCTATAGAAATAGCTGTAGCACATACAATGAATAGAGCCTGTCAGGTGAGGGTGCCCACATTTCACCATCACTCAACACCAGTGTTCATCTGGTTCATCTAAATCCTGTGTCGATTTGAAAGATGCTAGTAAGGGCATAATAAAATAGAAAAAGGCTCTTGCCTGGGCTATTGTAATAGCCTCCTAATTGGTCTCTGTGCCTCAAACCTCTCCTGTCTTCGATCCATTCTTCACACAGCTGTCAAAATAATCATCCTAAGGCATAGGTCTGACCATGTCACTCCCCTGCTCAAAAATGCTCAATGGTTCCTTGTTGCCTCTAGGATAAAATGTGCATTAGATTTGAGGATCTTCACAATCTGCTCCCAATCTGACTCTCCTGCCTTATTCCACATTATATCCTTTCTTGGTCTACCTTCCAGAAAAACTGACCTACTTCCCTCAACTCAGTATCCCACTATTCATCTCTATGCAGGCATAGAAGCCATTCCCTACTCCTGGAATGCAGTCTTTCCTCAGCTCTGCCTTTTGGAATCCTTCAAGGCTCTGCTTTTTTTTTTTTAACCCTTACCTACCATTTAGTAACTTGGAATACCTTCTAAGACAGAAAAGCAGCAAGTTCTAGGAAATCAGGGTTAAGTGTCTTGCCCAGGCTCACATAGATAGGAAATGTCCAAGGCCAGATATGAACCGAGGTCCTGGCTGCCCTAGACTAAGCTTTTGATACTTTTCCCTGAAGCCTTCTAGATCCTTCAATGTGCTACTAGGGTTCTCAATCTTCATTCCTTAATCCTAAGGCAGTTTGTTTAACTTCTCTTTTGCCATCAGTGGCTCCCTAGTTGATATTATACTTATCTTTTGTATATTCTGACACCACCCTAAAGAAAATGTGAATTCCTTGAAAATGGGAACTGTTGATTTTCTCTTTGTCCCAACCACCTAACATGTGATTCAGGCATTGTTATTACTATTTTTTTATCTCTTACCTTTTGTCTTCGAATTGGTACTAAATATCAGTTCCAAGGCAGAAGATCAATAGGAACTAGGCAAGTGGGGCTAAGTGACTTGCCCAGGTTCACACAGCTAGCAACTATCTGAGGCCAGATTTAAACTCAGGACCTCTAGGTCTGGCTTGCTATCCACTGAGACATCTAGCTGCCTGCCCCTGGTAATGTTTATTGAATTACCATGTACTAATGAAATTGCAACTTATAAAATTTTATATACGATAAACATGAAATATGGCATAGAGACAGTTTTCAGAATTAAAAAGGGCACTAAATCTAGAATTATAAAACCTTGGTTTTAAGTCCTAATTGTACCACTTACTGTATGACTTTGAACAGACCACTTAAATTATATGAGGTTTATTTTCCTTACATGTAAAGTAAGAATAAATTTCTACCTTACAAAGTTGTTGCAAGGCTCAAATGACATAACAGATATTATAATTCTTAGTAGCCTGAGGTGCTACAAATATGTCAGGCAGAGTTGTGCATTCATAGTTTTCCATTTCTTTTTCACAAAGTTTTCCATATCTACTAATGGTTTGTAAATGCTTTTAAGGAGGGCGTTTAATTAAATTTTCAGTATAAGTTCATAACATACACCACCAAAAATTCATAGCACCTATATGATCTACATGTCAGACCCTTCTAGAGGTAAAGAGATTAATTTATGGGGCATGGCTATGGGTAGTCATTTTGTTCTAGAAAGTCTTACTTTCCTCTTAGTTGTCAACTGTGTCAACTGTGAAGAGCTTCAAGAAGGCTTGTGTAGTTAATGGAGTGTAGAAAGGTCAAGATGAATCAAGCTGAGCTTTCACTATTGTTACTGAAATAAAGGAGTCCAGCATGCTGAAATACAAATGGCGCCTAAGTAGATGGGTTATTTCTATTCTTTTCTTTTGTTTAAAAATATTTATTAAATTTAATTAAGATGTTCAAAGCAAGAGATTTTAGCTTCTCTCCTTTGACTTTCTGTGCCCAAGATTCCTGAATTTATTATCTGATTCACTAGTTATTGTTTATTGTTGTTGTTTAGACATTTCAGTTATGTCCAACTCTTTGTAAAAATCCTTTTGGGATTATGAGGAAATTTAGGCAAATGGGGTTAAATCCAAGATCATATAACTGGTAAGTTTCTGAAGCTAGATTTTAACTCAGGAAGATGAGTTTTCTTGACTTTAGGATTAGCACTCTATTCACTGCACCACTTAGTTGTTGTTAGTGATTGATAAATACAAGACAAAAGCAAACTGCAACCCTGCATTACATTTTTAAATTATTTTTTAAAAAGCAAAAAGTTTGTTTTCTTTCCCTTCCATTTCTCTTTCCCCTTTCTAAAAGAAATGGAAAGAAACTTTGCAATAAATATACGTAAAAAGCAAAATAAACTCCTGGATTGGCCACAACCCAAAAAGAGGATATTTTATTACTTGAATTCCTCACCACTGTGTCAAGAGGTAGGTAAAATATTTATTTTCAGTTCTCAGAAATCAAGGTCAGTCATTGTGCTGATCAAAGTTGAGAATTTCAAAATTGTTCGTCATTATAATGTTGGTGCTCTTTATGCACTTTTCTCCTGCTTCTGCTCACTTCACTCTACTTCTATTCACATAATTCTTCCCTGATTTCTCTGAAGCCATCCCTTTCATCACTTCTGATAGCACATTAGTATTCCATAACATTTATCTGGAAAAACTGGTTTAGCCATTCCCCATTTGATAAGCACCCATTAAATTTCTAGTTCTCTGCCTCACAGAAAGAGAAGATTTATAAATATTTTTATATTAATGGGCCTTTTCCCTTTGATCTATTGGTGATTATAGGCCTTATACTATAACTAGATTGAAGGTCATGCAGTTTGGTGACTTTTTGAGCACAATTCCAAATTGCTTTCCAAAATATGCTAGACCAATTTATAGCTCCATCAATAGTGTATTAGAGTACCTGTTTTCCCATAGTCTCTCCAACATTTGTCATCTTCTGTTTTTGTCATTTTTATCAATGGGATAGGTGTGAGGTAGAATATCAGAGTTGCTTTAGTTTGAATTTTTATAATTAGTAGTGACTTGAGCATTTTTGCATTTAGCTTTTATATAGTTCGGTCTTCCTTAGAAAACTAGATATGTCTGTCCTTTGGCTTTCAATTGAAAATGGCTTATAACTATGAATCTTATAACTATGAATCAGTTCTTTATAACTTAAAAATGATATCCTTTTCAGAGAAACTTGCTGAGATGATGCTTCTCTCTTTAAAAACAAAAACAAAAACAAAAACAAAACCCTTACCTCCTGTCTGGTTCCAAGACAGAAGAGTGACAAGGGCTAAGCAATGGGGGTTAAGTGACTTTCTCAGGGTCACAAAGCTAGAAATTGTCTGAAATAAGATTTGAACCAGGTCCTCCTGTCTCCAGGAGGAACTCAATCCACTGAGTCGCCTCACTGTCCCCAAAGACTGTTTTCAAATTGCCTATTGCCACTTTAGTAGTTCCATTAATTCCCTTTGTGCAAAGTCTTCCTAAGTTTTTATAATTGACTTGTCTCTGGGTTATTTTAATTGATGATTTCTATGCATAGGAAAAATTGTACAAAACATGCGTACCCTGCTTGCTTCCAGTTGATCATGAACCTTAAGGATTTTCTGGGCTTGGAGCTTAAAGACTCACACTTTAAAATGATGAAAAACCCTCTAATTAACTGCTGAGCCAGAGGAGTTTATGACAGTGTACATTCAAAAAGGATTGACTTACCCATCTTATCTTCATTTTCATCTATGAAGCATGAAGATTGTTTTTAATTGTATCTTAGCTAGGTATTTCCCACCTGGCTCCCACAAGGCTGTAAGCACCTCTTCTGCCTAGGCATGATCCAGCCTGATTTGGAGCTGCTTTTCTCCTTTTTGTTTGTTCCTTCTAGATCTCAGGCAAACAAGTATCTGGGGAAGGGTTTATCCAGAATCAGAAAGGACCTGTGAATTCAGAAGGTCCCCAAAATCTGTGATTGGACTGAAGGGAGGAATCATAGGAGCAGCAGTGACAGTGCTGGTTGGTTGAATGGCTGACAATGGAAACGCCTGAGCACAAAATTCAGAGGAGATGCTTTTTGGAGAGGAGTGATAGTACAGATTTGAGGTAGAATGCAAACTACCTAATTAGCACTTCTGAAAATGGTTTTATGCTCTGATGAAGTTTAAATATTAACCTCCCCAAAGATTATTATGTAGTTATAAATTACTGAATCCTATGCAAAGCTGTATGTTAATGCACTGAGTTTTTATGTTTAGCATTTCTTTTTGTATGTAGGAAGAAATTACTTGTCCCAAGCCCAAATCATCTTATATGTTTTATCTCTTCTTGGGCAGCTAGATATCATAGTGGATAGAGCACTGACCCTGGTGTCAGAAGGACCTGAATTCAAATCCAGCCTCAGATATTTAGTAGATGTATGAGCCTGGGCAAATCACTTAACCCTGTTTGCCTCAGTTTCTTCATCTTTAAAATGTACTGGGAAAGAAAATAGCAATCTACTCCAGTAACTTTGCCATGAAAACCTGAAATAGGGTCAGGAAGAATTGGATGTGATTAATTGACTAAACAACAACCTCTTTTACTTCCTCACTTTTGGGAAACCTCTAGATTTGAAAGTGATGAGCTAATTACTATTATGTAAACTTGATTCCCAAGTCATCAGGATGGGGGAAGTGTTGAGCCAATGAGTATGAGAAAAGATAGTTCCCTCTCACCAGAGACAAACACCCCAGGAGCAAAGCTGGAACAAAGGTACAGGGAAAGGAGTGGCAGCTCCTGGACCATGAAGAGATAGTCATTTCCACAGCTAAACATCATTATGGAGCAAAAAGAAAAGAAATCAACACGGGATTTTTATTTAATTCATTAAGATGGTAGGGCATTTTAGACACAATGAATTTTGAATATAAAAAGCAAATATTATAAAATAAGGGTTAGACTCATTTCTCTAATAAGGTGACATGTGAAGTGCTTTAAGTACTATAATTGTTCTTGTTTAGTCTTTTTCAGTCACATCCAACTCTTTGTGACCCTTTTGGAGGATTTCTTGTGAAAAGTTTCTGAGGTGGTTTGTCATTTCCTTCTACAGCTCATTTTACAGATGAGGAAACTGAGGTAAATGGGATTAAGTAACTTGCCCAGGATCATATATTTTCTATGTGTCTGAGTTCAAATTTTGAACTTAAGTCTTCCTAACCCCAGGCCCTAGCACTCTATCCCCTCTTCCACCTAGATTTAAATCATCACTACATTTAGTTCAGATTTGTGATTTTATCAGGGTGGGGATATGTCCAAGTTGGAAACTCTCTCCTTTGAGGCATATCAGCCACTCATGTGTCAATCATAATCTTAAAGGGCTGTCAAAGGTTCTGAGAGAGCAAGTAACTGACCTAGTATCATATAGTCAGTATGAGTCTGGGACTATATATTTTCCCTTTTTTATTCTTTCTAGCCCATATCATCCATAGATCTATTACCAGAACTCTGACAAATAAAATTAGTGTTGTTGACATATGATTGCAATTATCCTGAACATTTTAAATCTTCTGAAAGATTAAACTTCTCTGACTGAAGAAAAGAGATGGGAGTTTAAAATAGAGAAATTTTTAGATTCATCCCACAGTTCCAATGTTTTGTTTAAATAAAATGCAGGCAGGTTTTCAATGTAATTTCAAGAGAATCTGTCTATATTTTTCAACTACTTTACTTCCTAAAACTTAAAAAAATATAGTTTTGTAATAGACATTGAAGCTTAAAACAGAATACCTCCAATGTTCTGGGTAGAATTCCACATAATTCACAGAGCCTTATTTTAAACCCCAAAGGTTGTTTGATCTTTGATGAACTACCCAGGAAGCTGAATGATCCTTTCACTTGCCAAAACATTCTCTCTCACCCATACCTTTGGGGTTTGGCAATCCCAGGTGTTGTGTAGTATTTTCTTCAGGAATGTAAACTCTAACCTTTGGCATCCTTGTCCTTGCCTTCTCACATTTACCAAAACAATGATGAAATAACTCCATCCTGTTTACTTTTATTCAGCATCTCTTTTCCTATCCCCTTTCTTCCTATTGCCTAATTCATTCTATTCATTATATTGTCCATCATAATCCCACTGAAGCTCACATGTGGAAAAATGCCTCTTTGGTGTTAAAATCTCA
The DNA here is from genome assembly GCF_027887165.1 of Monodelphis domestica. Lineage (NCBI taxonomy): Eukaryota > Metazoa > Chordata > Mammalia > Didelphimorphia > Didelphidae > Monodelphis > Monodelphis domestica. The sequence continues at coordinate 383,556,893 of NC_077229.1, read as the reverse complement.
GAAGTACTTGATATAATATCGTACCATGTGAATAGTTACTTTAAGAAAACAATTCTAAGAATGTATTTGTCTCACAGTTGATAGAACTATGGATGGTACAACCATGCTGGAAACAATTTGGCCTTAGACACAAAAAGTAATTAAACTGTACATATCCTTTGAGCTAATTATGGCACTAATAGGCCTATAACAAAAATCAATCAAAGGAAGAGGAAAAGCTCCTAGGTGTATGAAAATATTGTAAGGAGGAAAGGGGGTTAATTTTAAAAGGATTGGACTGGATTATTTAAGAGTGTGGTCACTAGGAATTTAATTTATTCCGAAGAGATTTATTTACAATTTATTTACAAAATGTAGAAAGAGTGAAATAAGAAAATCAGAGAGAGGATAGAGTAAGTCTTTCTGAGGTTAGTTTTTTTCAGAAAATTCATCAGTTAAGAGTCAGCTTTTCACTTACCACGTGTCAGTTCAAAGGAAGAGATTTTAGAACAGTCTCACCAGGAACAGGGTCTCCACTTCCAAAAATGAAGAACTTTCCCTCATAGGAAGTGACAATTCCTTTTAAAGAGGCTTTTTTTGTATCACTTCCTGTGTCTTCCCCTAATTTTACATCTACCAATCATAAGTGAAGCTTTGCTTTAAGACTGCCCAGGGGCAGATAGTTTAATTCTGATTCATCACTCACTATTGCACAAGAAGGTCACAGACCTCCCACTTAATGATTAAGTGGGATGTTTACACTTTCGGTGATTAGATCTAAAACTGGGCAGATCTCCATACTCAACTTTTATGTAGGATGTTTACACTTTTGGTGATTATATCTAAAAAATAGGCAGGGGTTGCAATTTTAATCTTCAAAATCAGGGGAGAGTTAATTTTAATCTTCACAATTTTTATAGAAGCTCTTTGTGTTATGTCAAAAAAAAATCTCCCCCAAAATCTGGAAATTAAAGGGATATATGTCAATTGGAAAATGACTGAATGAAGTGCTTGTGTATGAATGTAATGGAATACTATTAAGGCTTAAGAAATGAGAGAAAACATAGTTTCAAAGAGACATGAAAAGAGTATGAATTGCTGCAAGGTGAAGTTAGTAGAACCAAAAGAAATGTATATTATCAGTATTATAAAAATAAGTAATTTTGAAGATTTTTATAAGCTTATGAATGAAGTGAACAGAACAAGAACAATTTTTTTTTAATTAAAACAACATTGTAAAGGTAAACAACATTAAAAGTTGTGAGATGGGGCAGCTGGTTGGCTCAGTGGATTGAGAGTCAGAACTAGAGAAGGGAGGTCCTAGGTTCAAATCTGGCCTCAGACACTTCCCAGCTGTGTGACCCTGGGAAAGTCACTTAACCCCCATTGCCTAGCCTTTACCACTCTTCTGCCTTGGAGTCAATCCACAGTATATCCAAGACAGAAGGTAAGGGTTTAATTAAAAAAAAAAAAGAGCCTTAGTCAGTGCAATGACCATCCATGATTATAGAGGTTACATGATGAAGCATGCTGTCCCCTACCTGACAGAGAAATGATGCAATCAAGGTGCAGAATGAAACATATGTTTTTTGAACAAGGACAACTTTGTTGCTTAAGTGTGCACATTTGTTGGAAGGAATTTGTTTTTCTTTTCTAATAAGTAGAAGGGAGAGAAAATGGATTCTGTTAATTGAAAATAAAAAGCATGTATACAAACACACATAATGTGTCAGTTTGTCTCTTTTGAGATCAAACCTCAGATCCTACTAGCAGATCTGACTGGTTTTTTATAATTCTTACACAAAAAGGTGGGATTTTTTTGTCTGCTAAATGCCATGACAGCAGAGTCTGTCTTTTTAAAGCCTGTATTGGTCTGGTATACCCAGTGCCAAGAAGATTATGCCCAACTCTTGAATGGGCAAACTGCCTTTGAAGCAGATGGGTAAGAGGACAAGCAGGATGGAGATCGAGACTATGCATAGAAATATTTCAGTCTAGGGCCATATTCACATTTGGGAACATTCCTCCATCTGCTCATCCTAAATTTCCAATCCAACCAATCCAGTTTGCATACAGATTTCCATTTTTGTTTTAATTTTTCTTAAAAAACTTCAGCCTGAAGGAAGACCCCTTTCTCTGGACAGAAGAATTAAGATGTGCTGATATCTTTTTTCTGATATCTTATTTCTACCACATTCCCCCAGTGACTGGATAAAACCTGTGTCATAATACTTCTCCCATAAAACAACACTGCCTCTCAGCCTGAATAACAAATACATTTTGACAACATAATATTTAATTAGTCATTTCAGAATCCCTTATAGCCCAGATTTTGTGACTATGGACAAGTGACATCATTGCTTTGGGCTTGCCATAGTTTCCTTTTCTAAAACTAGAGATTTGGGTGAGATGAAACAGACCTCTTTGCACTATTTAAGCACTATATGGGGTAGAGGAGTGATCTCATTGGTATGAAAAACTTCTTGTTAAGTTAACTCCCAGATCAATAACTCATAATCTCAGAGTTATATAAGATAATGAGAAGTTAAGCAACTTGTTCGTAGTTATATAGAGCTTGTACATAACGGAGGTAGGATTTGAATATAAGGGTACTATGCCATACTGACTAATTGTTTTTTGAGCTATTAAAGCTTGAATGAAAGTGACAGAGCCAGAATTCAGTGGTATATTGACTGAAGCAACACAGCCTAAAAGTTAGGGTATATACTGTCCAGTCTTCACAAGCAAAGAAGTACTTTCAGGCAGCAAAACATCTCAAAAGCATAATTGGTCCTTATCTTTCATCCAAAGAGACAGAGGAATTACAGGAAAAAGGAGTCTCTTGGGCAAAAGTTACACATTCCTATTCTCCATAGTAGCCTGGTTCCAAGCAAAATGGTAAGAATGCAGAAATAACTTTCAGCTTTGCCCTTGTCAAATAATCACACCTTGGTTTCTCTGATGATGTATGGTGACAGGATAGAGATGTAGACTAAGGGTCCAGCTGAAACAGATAAGAAAGCGTTGCTCCTCCAATCTCAATTCTGCCACTGGCTGATTTTGTGACTGGACTAGTGACATCATGACTATGGGCTTGCCTTAGTTTCCTTGTCTAAAATGAGAGAGTTGGGTGAGATGAGGAAGACCTCTTTGGCCCCATTCGGCTCTACCTTTGGTACTCTATGAGACCAAGAGCCCAATTCCAGCCAGATGAAAAGCATAAAGTAATGGCAAACAGGCCTCTGATGTCATGGTCAGTCAGAGGCCCGGCAAGGAATTTTACAACCAACTACTGGATGTAGCACATGATCAACAAACAGTGACTCAGCTCTCTCTAAGGTAGAGGGAGAGAAACTCAGGAAATCCAGGAAAGTCTGGTCCTCCAAATATGTAACATGAACTCGCTCAATAAAGCCTTGGGAAGAAGCCACTTTGGAGCCAGTAGCTTCCTGTGCTTCAATAATTTGTTATCCCAGGACACTGAGTCATTTCACTTGCTAAAATATTAATTTACTCAAAAGGATAGCATGAGCGAATCTGGCTAAATAAGATGAATGAAGTTGAGACTCATAAACTTCACATAATGGTAGCAGTAGTTGTTGCTTATATATACATATCTAGCTACCCCTTTAAGATTTAGAAAATGCTTACATATGTTATTTCTTTTTTTTAAATACTTTCTGTTAGAATCTCTACAAAGTATTGACTGAAAAACAAGAGAAGAGTTGTAAGAACTGGGCAATTAGGATTAAATGCCTTGCCCAGGGTCACACAGCTACAAAGTATATGAGATTAGGTCCTCCTCCTTATAGACCTGGAGCCCTCTCACTGTGGTACCTAACTGCCTCATAGATTATTTCACTTGTCAAAACAAACTTGAGCGAGTAAATATTGCATGTTGTTTTTAACCTTTTGACAGATGAGAAAACTGGGGTTCAGAGTAAATTGTGCATTGTCCCAAAGTCAGTAAGTGGCAAACCACAAATTTGAACTCAGGTTTTGATTCTAAAACCACTGATATTGATATCAGTATATGTGTGTGTATATATATATATATATATATATATGTATATATATATATATATAATATCCCATAGAGATCCCTGATGTACATTCCAAAATCAAATCCGCCATCCTGCTCCCCACCAAAAGCAAAACAAAACAAATAAAGCTATCAATTGATTAAATAGTTTTCTACCAAACAATTGCTTCCCTAATAAAGAAAATACTCTGGTACAGAAAGTATTAATCAACATGCATACTTTTTGCTCTGCTCTGGTCCAGTTTTCACACTAATTCATTTCATGAATAAAATCTTTCACACTAGTCACCAAGCAGCTGGGAGGCATTCTTGCAACTTGTGGAGCACCAGCTTCCTATCTGGCCTTGCTCGGTCCCTTTTGGACATCAGATCCAGTTTCTAGAGTTCAGCAAGTTGAAATCTTGATATCAGCATTTGACATTCCTGAATACAAGACCAGAGAGTGCAGTATATCCAAGCCCCAGCCTAGCCCCGCCAGGTACTTCCTAACACTGAAGTGTTAGCTCTGGAGAAGGCAAAGGAAATGAATGTATTTACTGTAAACAAAGACTGGTGACATTAACACCTGGAAAACTATACAGTTCAGTGTGAGGCTTTATAGATTGAAACCTTTTTAAGCATCAGTTTTTGCACTGATATTATAATTCATATATTTCAACAATAATGGAACAAGTAGGAAAACTAGAGAAATCAACCAATCACTAAGTATTTATTAAGCACCCACCAGGAACTGTGCTAAAGTACAAAGAATGAAACAATCTTAACTTGCAAAGAGTTTATTGTCAACAATAATAACCCAGTTTAAAGTTACAAAGTATTTTTTTTTACTTTAAGAATTCAAACTCAAGCCTCTCTTTTGTCCTCTCAGTACTTTTTAGGGAGAAAACATTGTATGTCCCTGTATTAAAAGACTTCTGGGGGCAACTGGGTAGCTCAGTGGATTGAGACGGAAGGTCCTGGGTTCAAATTTGGCCTCAGACACTTCCCAGCTGTGTGACTCTGGGCATTGCCTAGCCCTTACCACTCTTCTGCCTTGGAGTAATACATAGTAATGATTCCAAGACTGAAGGTAAGGGTTTAAAAATAAATAAATAAAATAAAATAAAAGAGTTCTGTTTTGTTTTATGGTACTGAGGGGCTAAGAACTTGGGAAGTGGATGTGAACCCTTTGAGAAGATGTAAAAATTTTAAAATGTGTGTGTGTATGTGTGTATGTGTGTATGTGTGTGTGTGTGTGTGTGTGTGTGTGTGTGTGTGCGTGTGTGTGTAAAATCTGCTGCAGGGAAGAGTTTTAGCTTAGATAGACATAAGTAATTAATGAGTAACTTTAGCTCTGCTGTAGCAGAAGGGGAATGGAAACAAGGAAGATTCCAGAAGAATCACTGATTGGATATAGCCAGTAATGGGGAAATGCAGTGAGGAAATATCGTGCAATGCTCTAGGATTATGTTCTTATCCCTGCTAGTCACAAGAGAAAGAATAAGTGAAAAAGTCAAGATCATAAGAGCATGATGTGAGGTGAAAGGAAGGAAAGATCGTTTCAAGCTGGGGGTAGTATGTGATGAGAATCAGGGAAGCCCTTATGGAAGGGGAGGCATTCGAGCAGGGCATTGACAGATGGGAAAGATTTCAAAAGCTATTGGCAAAAGGAGATGACATTTTTGACGTAGGTGTAATGGGGGTCTGGTGCATTCAGAGGAGAGCCTCCTACGGTGCCTCCACATGGAAGATGCAAGGGCACAGATGATGGTTCTCCATGTGGAATACACCAGAGAGAGTGTTTTCAGGATAGGCATGATGACATGAAAGAGAATTGCCCTGGAGAGGCTGTGGAACATTCTTGGACATTTTGGAGCTGGTTCTGGTTTTCTTTTAAAGTGACTGGGAGGAATATTTTTTTTTTTGTTTTGATTGGCTTCATAACCAAAACCATTAATGTCTTTTAAAAAATGCCCAAGTCAGCTTCTGCTACCTCTCTTGCAATTGCATTTGTGAGAGCAAGGTCACCCCTTCTTCTGCAGCATCTGTCAACAAATCATCCTATAAAAGGAAAGACCATAAGGCCTTTGGGCCTGGATCGTTGGCTTTTTCTTTCCTTTTCCTTTGTCAGTGTAGAGAGAACAAGCTACATGAATACAGGAATCAGAATCTGGTCTGGGTCTGGCAGTCAGCTCAGCATAGATATCCCAAGGAACAAAGACTGATCTTTGATGTGACATTGTGGACTCATATCTACAAAAGCTAAACTGAAAACTCATAGGTCAGAAATGCTACCTTTGAAAGTAAATTTAGTAGGACCAGCACTTAGAAGGAGCTGAGTTAAGTTGTGAGTCCACTGCCCAGAAGCTGAAGTAGTATAGGACAGATTATGTCTTGAGCAGGCATTTGAGGTCAAAATGTTAGTATGTTTGTAATTGCTATGTCTTTTGAATAAATATCTCATTGTAAAAACTACTTGGCACTAAGTAATTTAATGGAACTGGGGCACTAATCAGAGAACCCCTAACCAACAAAGGGAGCACAGTGAATGGGAGTTCAAACCAATGGTAGCAGAGAAAATAAATAGCCCCAACATCCTCCAAATACCCTCAGAACCCCCAGGGGCTTCAGTACCCTCAATGTCAGGGTTTCCTGTAACTCTGAAAGGTGATATAGACTGCTTAATCCTGAAATAGTAGAGCCAGGGTGTACACGTTACATGAGGAAGACTTTGGGCAAAAGTATGACACCAATGAAGCTTTTATGTTCTGCTCCTAACTCATTATGGCATAATATATTAATGATTTAGTATGAACAAATAAAAACCTTTATTAAATGTCTACTCTTTGCTGGTACGGAAAATACAAATATAAAATTAAATCAGTTCCTAACCTACAAGGAGTTTACAATAAAAATGGTTGCTAAGGAAGAATGTTTGTCTATAGAGTCACAAGAATGATGAGAAGATACATGATGCACACTTAATTGTTATCTCCTTTCCAGAAACAATGTTAGTATCGATTTGATCATTGGTCCCAGATAAAGAGGTGGAAGGAGGTAAGATGATGCATATGGCAAGGCAGCACAGATGACAAGATGTCCAGACTGAGAAAAGTGTGAAGCAGCAGCTGGAGCAGACTAAATATAGTGAGGTAGGTGACTTTGCACTCAGCCACACAGCAATCGAGGCCACTCAGACCAGGGCAGAGTTCCAAAGTTTAGCTAATTCATTCATTTAGAGAGGCATGATCTTTGAGGTTGGTCCAGAAGGTGTTCTTCCAAGTGACTAATATTGTATGTATTCATTTTATGAAACCCTATTGTGGGACAGAATCAACACTGGATCGAGGGATATATCGGTGCAACACAATTTGGGGCAAGTTCTAACAAACTGGAAAGTATTCAAGCATTAGCCTGACAATTGTGCCAGTTCAAATTTGTTTCTGTCTAAGGACTAATCTAGGCAAATACTTGACATTTTTAATGGTGCTTTAAGTATCACAAAGTCCTTTGTATACATGTCTCAATAGCTACTGTAGACCTTTGAGTTATGTATTAAATGAATTATTATCTTCATTTTACAAAGAAGGAAGCATATCAGAGAAATTAAGTGCCTTTTCTATGGACTGTAGTAACTAGAAGTAGGATTTAAACCTAGCTCTCACTTGACTTTGGGTCTAATGCCCTTTTCACCATTCCATGCTTTCTCAGGAACTATGCGTAGAGGCTCAGTACCACAATATTAGTCACCAGGCCATTTTTTAAATGGATATGACCATGGAGCAATGTCCCCAAATTCCCCCTAGTCCTTTATAATGCCTTTAGGTTTTCCATGGTACAGTCTGAACATCTAAAAGGGAAAATATGAATTTAGCTATTGGTATTGTTAACATGGAGTACTTGCCCAATGGCCACCCAAATCAGTATACTCCTAGAGAAATCAAACAACATCCATATTGGTTTTTTTTACTATAAATAAATTTTTAAAAAGTCAAAAAATGTTAAGAAGAGATAGCTAGGTGACTCAGTAGATAGAGACTGAGGCCTAGAGACAGGAGATTCTGGGTTCAAATATGGCCTTACACACTTCCTGGTTGTGTGATCTTTGGCAAGATACATGACCCCAGTTGCCTAAGCCAATATTTAATATTGATTCTAAGTCAGAATGCAAGAATTTTTTGAAAAAAAAGATGTTAAGAAGTCAGATAAATATGGAGAAATAGCTCCAAGGATCTCATAGAAAAAATTCATAAAAGTATTGGTGAAATTGTGTTCCTTATTTGCTCAAAGGTACCAGGAAATACCATTTGATGAGATATTTGGTCATTTTGCTTTGTGGAGTTTATATTCAGTATAAGCAGATAGTTCACCCTGAAGTTAATTCTAGAAAATACACCAACATCCATTGCAGAGGATAAAGAAGCAAAGGTTTTATAAGGAGAACTTGATAAGGACCTCTAAAATGAATCAACATACTGTGAACTGATCCAACCATTCTGGAGGGCAATTTGGAACTATGCACAAAGGGCGATAAAAGAATGTCTACCCTTTGATTCAGCCATAGCACTGCTGAGTCTTTACCCCAAAGAGATAATGGACAAAAAGACTTGTACAAAAATATTCATAGCTGCGCTCTTTGTGGTGGCCCAAAATTGGAAAACGAGGGGATGCCCATCAATTGGGGAATGGCTGAACAAATTGTGGTATATGTTGGTGATGGAATACTATTGTGCTAAAAGGAATAATAAAGTGGAGGAGTTCCATGGAGACTGGAACGACCTCCAGGAAGTGATGCAGAGCGAGAGGAGCAGAACCAGGAGAACATTGTACACAGAGACTGATACACTGTGGTATAATCGAACGTAATGGACTTCTCCATTAGTGGCGGTGCAATGTCCCTGAACAATCTGCAGGGATCTAGGAGAAAAAAAAACTATCCATAAGTAGAGGACAAACTGTGGGAGTAGAAACACCGAGGAAAAGCAACTGCCTGACTACAGTGGTTGAGGGGACATGACAGAGGAGAGACTCTAAACGAACACTCTAATGCAAATATTAACAACATGGCAATGGGTTCGAATCAAGAACACATGTGATACCCAGTGGAATCATGCATCGGCTATGGGGGGTGGGGTGGGGGGAAGAAAATGATCTTTGTCTTTAATGAATAATGCATGGAAATGATCAAATAAAATACTATAAAATTAAAAAAAATGAATCAACATATGGCTTGATATTAGATTACTTCAGTGTGAAAGCAACAAGATACAGTTATGCTAAAGCCAAAAATGACACCAGTTTATTCTAGAAGTTCAACAGCAAAATATCACTTAGAAGAATTACTTAAAAGAAGAAATTGGGAAGAAAGGAAGAAAGCAAAAAAGTTGACTTCATATCCAGCAAGATTAGTTAACAAGAATTTCTTTAGTGCTTATTAAGCAGTATTGATCATCAGTGACTAGAATAAAGAAATTGATGGCATGCTTATCAAATCTCTAGTCAGTTAGCCAACTAGCATTTATTAAGCCCCTACTATGAGTAAGACATTGCAGTAGACCGTATATATAGTAGTAGTCTCTCGGGAACCGAGGATGACGATTGTCTTTGTGCGCTTTCATCTGTGATGTAGATGAGTGTGCACAAAAACACTTGTCTGTGAAGGAGATTTAAGTGGAAAAGTCGATGCACAGAGACAGTCCCACTCTCTCGGCGTTGGAAGCCTGGGTCCAGTGGCATGAAAAGTCGTTACACCTGGAGACTTCCTCAGCTGCATTGGATGGCTGTGTTGTCTTTTGTGCTCCAACACGCCCTAAGCACTCCACAGTGCTTTGCTGCGTCGCCATCTCAGCCGTTGAACCTTCTTGTTGGTTTCTTCCGCCTGTTCCGCCGAAGCAGTCTTCACATTCTGGGTGAGCAATGCCCTGGTTCACCAGGTGTCGACGACCCGATGGCTACCCTCACAAGGTTTAGCCAGCCTGTCGAAGCCGTTGCCCGGGGTGTGGCCGCTGCCACACGCTAGCAGCTAATGGGAGCCACAAGTGAGAACTGGGTGTCAGGGAGGGTCAGTGGCTGGAGAGCTGCCCTAGGAGGGCACGACAAGCCCTCCATACCAGAGATACTACACCTCCCTGAGTACTCCATACACCCCATACAGTATATATAAGAGATAGCTAAGATGCTGAATGACAGCGAGGATACAAAATTGTTTTAACAAACTAGGATAGTGAATCCTAATAGATACAAGATGAAATTTGATAGGCAAAATGTAAAATTATATAGTTGGGTTCACAAAAGGAGCTTCAGAAGTACAAAAGAGAAGATATATGTCTAAAGAACATCTCATATGAAAAAGTTCAGGAAGTTAGGGCTAAAGAGGTTAATAAATTGAAATCTCAATTTGGTTAATTTTTGTTATTTTCTTGTTTGCAGTCATGCTCAACTATTTTCCATTATTTGGATTTTTTGGCAAAAATACTGAAGTGGTTTGCTGTTTCCTTCCCCAGCTCATTTTACAGATGAGAAAGCTGAGGCAAATAGGGTTCAATGACTTGCCCATGATCCCATAGCTAGTAAGTGTCTTAGGCCAGATTTGAGCCCAGAAAGAAGAGTCCTCCTAATCCCAGACCTAACATTTTATCAACGCTACCAAAGCTGCCCCAATTTAGTTAATAGTGTAATAATATTCTTTTCCACTTAATGAACTACATTGACACAGGGAACTGGCTAGACTAGAGATATGTTAGTCCTGTTGTACTCCTCCCTAGTCTATAACATATGGAGAATTTGTGGTCTCTTCTAGATATCATATTTCAGGAAGGATATCACTAAGCTGAAGCAATGTTAATAGGAGAGCAACTAGCCTAGTGAAGGGTCTTGAGATCATGTCATTTGAGGATCTATTGAAACTGGGAATATTCAGCCTGGAAAAGAGAATACTGAAGGCACACATAATTGGACTCAAGTAGTTGATGAATTGTCATATGGAAGAGGAGGGAATTGTAGGTTGCTTGATCCCAGATGGCAGAATTTGAAACTGAATGGGGCAGTTGCAGAAAGGTAGACTTAGATTCATGTAGGAAAGACCTTGATAACAATTAGAACAAGGCAAAAGAGCAATGTTAGTCGGTTGCTCGTCAATGGAAGTCTGAAATGAAAACCTGATTAACCACCTTTGGGGTATATAACGGGCAGTTTTCTTGTATGAGGACAATGTGTATTAGCTGCCAACTGTGATATTCAGTCAACATTTTTAGATGATTTTGGGAGAATAGTGAACTGACAACAAAATTATCATCTCTGTTGATATTTTAAACTGGACTAAACAATAAAATCACCATATCTGTATTCAACCATCTCCAGAAAGCATGAATCTGGAAATAGAGGTCAGAGTAGCCCAAATAAATACGGAAGAAATACTTGCCAGAGGTCATACAATTTCTAAAGGAGAGAACTTTGGGAAAATTGAAAAGATTTCAGAGTTTATTTAACAGTTAAAAAGGGAGACCAAGATAACATGAACAACTATTGACTCATATACTTTTCTCATCACCATGAAATTTTCAGAAGGGTCTATATATCCATATCACAGGTATCCTGAATAAAAGAATGTGATGAGTACTGGCAGGCTTTCATAGGTAATTTTCTATGATAGATAACTTCTTTATGGCCACACAGCTTATTAAGAGGCAGAGATAATACTGTAAAACACCCAACTATATTTATTGTCTGTAGATTCCAAGAAACTATTTTATTCCAATAAACTATTATTCCAATGATGCATTGTAGCATGGAAATAACACTGACTTCTCACAGGCTTCACCAGTGAAGTCAATGAGTGGATAAGCATTTATTGTCTAGTATGTGCCAGGTACCATACTCAATGCTGCAGATGCAAAGGCAAAAGATAGTTCCTACCCTCAAGAATTTTACAGTTGAAAATGAGAAACAATATACAAACAACTATGTACAAACAAGATATTTCAAAGTTAATTGGAGGATGTCAGTAGAGGAACTCTGACCCCCTCATACAAAACTAAAGTAAATTGGAGTGATTCTCATTGCCTCTTTGGCCATGGACTTTTTTTTTCAGTCATATAAATTCTCTAAGACTTTCTACTAGGCCATGACAGGGTCTTATTCTCTATCAGTATAAGGAAATGTCTATACCAATGAAAGCTTGTGTCTCAGGAGAACTGACTTAAGTGTTTATCTGGCTCAGTAGAATAAAATGCAACCTTAAAACATCTCCTAAGACAAAGTAAATATGAAAATCATATAAAACTACCATAATAGGGACTATCAAGAAAATGTTATTCACTAAGCCACGTGGTACTGACATCAAGCAGGGCTTAAACAAATATAAATATATTATCCAAGGCATCCAGTATTATAGAAATTTGCTAAGTAAAATCCAAAGAAGAAAATGATTCTCTTTTGATGGTGGTAAAGTTTCCCAAATGTTCCTATTCAAAGATGCCATCATGCTTATTGTACAAACTCTAGTATACTGTCAGTCCCTCCTAGTCAATTTTATATTAATGCAAAGGAAATCAGAAGTACTGCACAAAGTAGTTGAAAAAAAAATGATTGTATGTTGCCTCCTGATCTGCAATGGTAAAAACAGAGGCCAAATGATAGAGAATTTAACTACCAAAAGTAATCTACACATTTTAGATCAAGGGCTTGCTATATGCATTCTCTCTCTCCTTACCACCAATAATTTCCAATTAAAGTTGAAAGTTCACTCTAAACATTCAGACAAAACAATTATATGAGTAGCCTATCAAATGAAATCCTTCATTCAATGTATATCTTCCTCTCCAAGCATGATAGGACAAGACTTGTTTAAATTTTCATTCATATGGAATCCCACTGTTCATTGCAAATGTTTGGGAAGGATCTAAGTGGTTTGGTGGATAGAGAGCCAGGAGGTCCTGGGTTCAAATTTGGCCTCTGATACTTCCTAACTGTGTGACCCTGGAAAAATTACTTAATCCAGATTACCTAACCCTTATCATTATTCTTCCTAAAACAGAAGGGAAGAAAGAAAAGAAAGAAAGAGAGAAAGAAGGAAGGAAATAAAGAAAGAAAGCAAAAAAAAAAAAACAAGCAAGTAGGGGCAGCTGGGTGGCTCAGTGGATTGAGAGTCAGGCCTGGAGATGGGAAGTCCTAGGTTCAAATCTGGCCTCAGACACTTCCCAGCTGTGTGACCCTGGGCAAGTCACTTGACCCCCATTGCCTAACCCTTACCACTCTTCTGCCTTGGAGCCAATACACAGTATTGACTCCAAGATAGAAGGTAAGGGTTTAAAAAAAATAAACAAGCAGGCAAGGAAGGAAGAAAGGAAGGAAGGAAGGAAGGAAGGAAGGAAGAGAGAGAGAGAGAGAGAGAGAGAGAGAGAGAGAGAGAGAGAGAGAGAGAGAGAGAGAGAGAGAGAGAGAGAGAGAGAAAGGGAGGGAGGGAGAGAGAGAGGGAGGGAGGGAGGAAAGGAGGAAAGAAGCAAGTAAGGAAGCCAGATTGATCAAAAGGACAATAATAAATTTTTCTTTCCAGTTGTTTCTCATTTAAACTAAAAGCTACTTTGAGAGAACAGCTTAGAATGGGAACTCCTTCATGAAATGGACTACTTTATTTTTGCCTTTGTATGTTGAGGAGATGTTTTCTCAACCCCCCTGATTTCATTGGTATATAGACTTCTCAGTAAGGAACCCCTTCTATCAGTGCAGATCAGCATCTGCTCAGCAACTTATAGTCTTAAAAAGTTGCAGGGTGGATGCGGGGGTAGGGAATGTGAGTGAGGAATGAGATGTTAAATGAATTTCCTGGAGTCACAGAGCAAACATTTGACAGAGTTAGGAAGTGAACTCAGATCTTCTTGACCCAAAGATTGACTCCTTACTACATAATAATGCCTCTCCTATTTAGTAGATTCTTAGTCAAGATTTGTTAAATTGTTGATTTGATGAACATTCCTTATTTTGATAACAGGATACAGGCTATGTCCAGACAATATAATCTTTTACAAATGAGCTTTTGGGGTCATATGCATATATCCTTAATATGACTCTTCAAGATGGCAAATGAACAGGTATAATCATTCCTTCGTGAAGCAAACCATTTAAATGATCAAGGCATTGAAAATTCTTTCTTACTTACTTACTTACCATGGCATCCCTCCATGTTCATGTGACCAATAAAATATAGTATCAAAATGTTATTAATTGCTTTTGAAAAAACTTTGGCATCTGTACCCCAAAAAGATAAAAGAAAAAATGGAAATGGCCATAAGTACATTTTTGTGGCAACTTTTTTTTTGTGGTGGCAAAGAATTGCAATTTGAGGGGATGATCATCAATTGGGCAATGGCTGTACAGATTGTGATATATGGTTGTGATGGAATACTAATATCCGATAAAGAGATGATAAAGGGATTAGTTTCAGAAAAACCTGAGAAGATTTATATGAACTGATGCAAAATGAAGTGAGCTGAAGAGAATATTATTCACAGTAATAGCAAGTTTTCAATGACAGTTAATTCTGAATAGTTTAATTATACTGATCAATGTAATGATTAATGACAGTTCCAAAAGACTCATGATGAAAAACATTATCCACTGCCAGAGACAATTGATGAACTTTGAGTGTAAACTAAATGACATTTTCATACACTTTATTTTTCTTGCTTCTTTTCTGCAACATGTCTAATAGAAATATATTTTATATGACTTCTCGTGTGCATAATAGGCATCATATTTCTTGATTTCCCAGAGAAAGGGGGAGACTTGAAGGAGGGAAGAAATTTAGAACTGAAGATAATTTTTAAGTTAATCAGTAATAAAAAAGGAAAGACCTTAGGCTGACCTGGAATCCAAGTATATATTGAGGACGTATTTTAGGTCCTGAGAGTGCTCTCTAGTAGACATAGGATGGCATCACACCTGCCAAAGTATCCACAATGTAGTTAAATATGTAGCTTATAAAAGACCTTGGCTAGGAGAATAGAAAATTAAATGGAATTGACTGTCTTAATGGGTTTGCATCAACTTACTGAAGTCAAAAGTTCAGAACAATTTGTAGCATATCAGAGTGGAAAATACACAGGACTTTGTCAGTTGGCTGGCTTCTAGCCCAAGGTTAGATAGTTCTGTCATAAATTAGAAGACTCAATGAGCATTTTTTACTTTCATTTCCTCATCTGTAAAATGGGAAAGTTGAAATAAATTTCCCCTAGATGGTTCTCTTAGATTCTTTGATCTTGCATAAGCAAGTCAAATTGTGAAGTCAATGTAGTTATGTGCCCACTTAGGGGAATTAACTAAATGATTTTCATTTTCCATGGTCATTCATTTTATACTATATAGTGTTGCTCCCAAACCCTCCCTTCTATTGTAGACATTGAGATCACAGAGTAGCATAGAGATTTAGAATTATCTACATTCTCTATTCAGGCTAGATGACTCCAAATTAAAGTGTTGAGGTACATACAGATTTGTCGTCCATGCATATTATAAATATAACTTCCCCTCTCAATATAGCACCTCATGATCACTAAGCCACATGCCACTTCCCTCGCATTCCCTTAATGCATGCACAGATTGATTCCTGGCCTCTTCCCAAATAATGCTAAAACATCACTATCAGATCCTCACCTGTTGTTGATTACTCTTTTTTTTTTTTAGGTAGAAAGAGAGCCTATCAATACCTGTCTAGTCTGAGATTCATCCTAGTAATTTGCCTCTAAGTATACAAAAAGCCCTCAATCCTTATGGAAAATAGAGAAAAAAATCAGTGATCCATTTATTGGTGATTCTGAATTGCTGTGCCCCTGAAATCTCTTTTATATCTCTTTTACTGAAACTCTTATAGGAGTAAAATAGGACTCTCAAATCAGAGTCCTTTGAAAAGCTGACAAGTTCCCTGATAAGGTCTATTCCTGGAGGGAAAGAAACATGTTACATACAACTAGCCCTCATTTCATTGGCAATGTAAACATGAAAAGCCAGGTAGGCTACCAAAGTTGTTCCTGCCAGGGAGGGTAAAACTGAATTGCCCTAATCCTTGAAGATGGTTTCCATTTTTTCCCCGCCTTCTCAGAGTCTGAGTTTACTCTTTCATGTTGGTTTGTGGGTGATGTTCAGAAGCTTGGGGCTGCAAGGTGAGGAAATATGCATCAGACATAGCTGATCCCAAATCCATTCTTTAATAAGAACTGTTAGAGCCCACAGATGGTGTCATATTCTCTTTGTAAAGGCACACATGCGTAGCAGCTGGCTGTGCTCAACAGGAAAGATGCAAGCTTTAAAACTGTAAAAGTGGTGAGAAGACTGAAGAGCTGAAAAATTCGAAATGAATAGTAAAACATGACAAGAGTCATCAAGGGGAAAGGGTAATCAAAAATTTGCATTTGGTTTCAAAGCAACTCATTTCTGACATCTGGCAACTGTTACCTTACTTCTTAAAAAAGAGGAGGTAAGAAAGCCAGTACAGTTTTACCAATTGACCTCCCCATAAGTCTGCTTCAGGATGACACCTTCAATTGTGTAGGAAAGCACAATGGCACACAGAATCTGTGACTACCAAGAAAAATTACTCTATCTTGCAAACCTTACTTTGTCACTGACTTCAGCTCGTTTTTAAGGGCTCATTATGCCCAAATGCCAAGAAAATGGTCTTTGAGAAGTTCTAGGGTTTTTTGTAAGGTGGGCACATATGCCTCAGCAAAGCATTAATCCTGAGAAAATGATTTCCCAGTAGTAACTGTTTTGAATTTCTAATGGCAAAGAGATCACTTGACCTGATTTGTCTTCTTATAAGTGAATCTCATTCTGTTGTGTGTGAGTATATGCGCGTGTTTAAAAATAAACTGATATAAAAAATAAACTGATAATAAGCAAACTATGCCCATCACTTAGTTTGGTATCTGTGTTCACCTTGTTCCACTGAGCATAAAATATACTACAAGGAGAAACTGACAAATGCATTGCTGGATGGAATTCTGGTTCTGTTTGTCAATGACAAGATCTGAGAACATCCATTATGATGCCACACAATATCAAAAACAAATTGAGGGAAATAAATTCATACAAAAAAAAAACAAGAATCACCAATAATTGGACAATTAGTCATCATTTTAAAAGCACAAAATGGTTGTACCAAGAGAAATCAATTGTACATATCCTGCCCTGAATAGTAAGCAGTTCCCTTTTTTAAATATAATGATTTGCATGGTAACTATATCCAATTTTGACAGTCAGCTTCATATTGCTTGACCAATTTTAACCCCTTCCTTCCCTCACTAGAATTTGCCTTTGTTAATCTCTTTCTCCCTAAATGTCCTAGTTCTTCCAATTAGGCACATCTTTTTGTCAAAGATATTTTGGCACCTGGAAAGAAGATGGTTCCAGAGGTTTGAATGGGGACTGGGATTGACTCCAAAAGACCATTTCAGTTTTGTCTAGGCAAGCACATATTCCCACTGTCACATGCATTCATTTGCCATGAAGTGAGGAAAGGAATTAAGAGTTCCCTTCCCCCTTGTTGGGAGTCTGAGAGAAAATTCCTGAATCACAAATGAAGGTTCCAAAGAGAGAAAGAGCAAGGGAAAGATTGTGGCTTCTCTTTTTAAAGCTTACTGAGTAGGCATCTCTTCTTAGCTCAATTTCCAAGGCTCCCTGGCACAAAGCTGGTCTGAAGTAAAGATGAGATGTCAAGAATGGAAATAATTAATTGAGAGTGATTCACTTAGCAGAATAGTTGAAGAACTGTAAAGGAAATTTCTGAAGGAAAGAATGGGAAGATAGGAGTGAGGTTTTGGAGAGTCATTCACCTCAAGATGTTGGAAAAAGGACAGATGAGACACTGGTTGAGGCTACCTAGAAGGAATATTTAGATGTTTTATAGAAGGCAATGTCTTAGAAATGAAGGGGGGGAAAGAGTGTTTACACAGGGGCTCAGTCCTAGAAAAAATACTGTCAAGTATACCGAAGTTCAAAATGAGATAAGCCTTGTGATGCCTGCTAAGAACAACAAAAATAGGGGAGAAAGGTTGGCTTGTTTGTTTTTTTTAAGTTAAATGGGAGGGACTGCTAAGTTTATCATTGAATAGAGAGCCAGATCTGGAGATGGGAGGTCCTGGGTTCAACTCTAGCTTCAGACATTTCCTAGCTATGGGATCCTTTTAACCTCGATTGCTTAGCCTTTGCCACTCTTCTGCCTTGGAATCAAGATTCTAAGACAGGAGGTAAGGGTTTTAAAAGAATAAAGTTAAGTAGTTTGCTGAGGAAAGAATTTTAAAGAAAGAATTAGACCACAGTTCACTCCATATTAGGCCAGCCACAAACTTAGATTAGGCCCTCATCACCTCTCACCTCAGCCATTGTAATGAATACAATTTTCTTGGAGACTGTATATTAAATTAAAAATATTTATTAGTAAAGGTTGAAGGGGAAGAAAGAGAGAGAGACAGAGAGAGAGAGAGAGAGAGAGAGAGAGAGAGAGAGAGAGAGAGAGAGAGAGAGAGAGAGAGCCTAACTACAAAAGGTCTACAAGCTGCTGCAAGCAGGAGCTTGCCAGAGATGGCTCAATCAGATAGACCCCAGCCCCAGATTAGCAGGGATAGGACAAGATTGCCAGGCCAAATAAGATAAGGCCAGCAATGCCCACCAAGGAGAGATAGGAGATCTTGTCCTAGAAGAAAAAAGTCCAATTCATGCTTCTCCAAATGGCTAGTCTAGTCCCTCCTTCTCGGAGTCTCTTATTGGCCAAGTTTTACTTCAGTACCCATCCTAGAGTCCTAAATTTCAAACACATCACCTATGGGGACCTGCCATGTGGCAATTTGGTCACATGACTCAATGGCATCCTACCTCACCGGGTGAGTCTGCTGGAAGGAGGGGCTGCACTTTAAATTATATTCACACACCATTGCTCAAGCAACTTGATTGATCTTTAGTAAATCAACATTTATTAAGCATCAATGGTGTACCAAGTACTAATGTTTTGAATATTTAAGTGACAGTCCATTGCCTCAAGAACTTGTGTGTACTTATTATAAGTAAATCAATCCATCAAGTCTTTGTTAGTTGTCTACTGTTCCAGGCACTATGCTGGGCACTGAAGATACAATTAAAATAATGAAACAATAGCAACCCAGAATGAACTTACATTCTAATGGAAACTATAACAAGTACATATAAAAGACAGATAGATATACCTATGTATGTATAATATAAAATTAATAAATCAAATATGTACAAAATATTTAATACAAGGTAGTTTGGAAGAGAGGGCACCAGAGGAAGGCACTATTGGGGAGATAAGGAAAGACTTTATGAAGAAAATAGTCCTAAAACTATCTTAAATGAAGAGAAATCTATTGAATAGAAATAAGGAAGGAATATGTTCCAGTCCCTGGGGGATGAGGGTGGTAAAGGCATAGAGGTGGGAAATGCACTGATGTGTGTGTGTGAGAAACAGAGAGAATGCTTTATGATTAGATGGGAGGGAGGATGGGCACTAACAACTGGAAGGAAGCCATGAAAGGACTCTTAAAGGAGATAGCAATTGAGATAAGCCTTGAAGAGTCTGATGAATTTTGAGAGGCAGAAGTGAGAAGAGAGAACATTCTAAGGATGAGGGACAATCTGGGCAAAGGCACAGACTATAGAGAAGGAATATCATGTACTGGGAAAAGAAAGTAGATCTGTGCTGGAGAATAGATTGTACAAGGGGAAATTGTATGCATTCAGTCCTGGTAAGGTAGGCGGGACTCATATTGCAAAGGGTTTTACATGCCAAACAGAAGAATTTGTATTTCATCGTAGAGGCTACAGGGAACTATTTAAGTTTCTTGAGCAAAGTTATGACAAGATCAGACCTGAGTTTTAGAAAAAATAATCTGGCAATCAAATGGAAGATGGATTGGAGAAGGTAAAGAATAGATGTCCAGAGACCAATTAGGAGGCTATAACAATAGTGTGGGAAAGATAGGGAGGAGGCACAATCAATAAGACATAGCAACTGATTAAATATTGGAGGTAGGTGAGAATAAAAAATAAAGAACCTGAAGGACTAGAAGAATGATTGTAATAAGAAAGTCAGATGTAGAGGTAAAGAAATTTGTTTATATGAACCTCAGGAAGCAAAATACTTTCCTTCTGTGTAAATTATTATAGGTCCCTCCCAAATTTTTACTGAGAGATATTGTGAGATTTTAAGAAGAGATTATGTGATAAGGATATGAAGACTGCTTTTTCAAAATGAATTAGTAATTGAAGAAATGAAAGAAAGAAGAAAAATATTTGTTAAGCATTTACTATGTGAAAAAGCACTGTGCTACACAATGGAAATATGGATAGAAAATCAAGACATTCCATGTTCTACAGTAACTCATATTCTAATAGAAGGGCAAGGGGGAAAGGAGATGGAACAGTCAGTGAATGTGGATATGGACAGGAAAAACGAATTTTTTCTTTAGAGGTTTGGAAAAGACAAGAGCTCATTTGGAAAGAAATGGGAAGTGGCTAATGAAAAGGAAAAAGTTAAACCTGTTTAAGAAGTAACCTGACAAGCATCTGGGCTTGAAGTGAGGACACTTGGCTTCAGATCAGTGATTCTGGGGCTTGGAATGCATTGCTTTGGGCCTATCTCAAAACCTCAATTGCTACGTCCATAAAATAGTGATAGTAATATTTATACAACCTACCTCCAAGGGGATTGTGAAGAAAAGTCTTTTGGAAGTACTATATTACTATAGATATATAGGTTATTATTCTAGAAAGGAAGAGGATGATTCCTGAAGCAAGGTCCCTGGAAGAATAAAATGAGGTTAAGAACAAGATTATATTTTTTTAAAACCCTTACCTTCCATCTTAGAATGAGTACTGTGTATTGGTTCCAAGGCAGAAGAGTGGTAAGGGCTAGACAATGGGCGTCAAGTGACTTGCCCAGGGTCACACAGCTAGGAAGTGTACGAGTCCAGATTTGAACCCAGGACCTCCCATCTCTAGGCCTGGTTCTCAATCCACTGAGCCACCCAGCTGCCCCCAGATTAGATTTTTTAATGAGCAGAAATATATAATTTCATCTGAAATAGGAAGAAATAAGAAAAGAATGAGTGATGGTTCTGAGAACTTTGGGAAAGGAGAGGAAAGAAGTTGAAGAAACTCTGGTGATGAGTTCAGGCTTCTCAATAAATAAGGAAGTTAAATTATCTGCTCTAAGTGTGGGTGGTGAAGAACATTTGGGAGTGTGAAGTAAGAGGAAAGACTTCTGAACAAGCTCTGTGGGAAATCAAATAGGAAGTCAATAAAAGCCAAGCAGAAAGATTCCCAAGCATCAGTAGGGATCCAGCTGAGGTAATGCACCATAAATTCATAGTGAATGTAATCATTCTCAATTTTTATTACTTTTCCACTGGTGCTCAGCAGCCTAGTAGGAGGGACAGGAAATTTGGATGGTGGCTCTTCCCCATGGTTGAGAATATACCTAGGAGAATAAGATATGGTCCATGATCATTACATATTACTGTATTTGGGTGCCATGAGACAGATAAATAGGAGAAATGAAAATCCTACAGTGCCATGTATACCACGATAAAGGCTAAATGTAGGCAACTATCAGAGTACAAAGGAATAGAAGATTACTTTAGTTCTAGTTAGTCAGAGATGGTTCAAATGAACAGATGGGATTTGAACCAGGCCTTGGAAGGCAGAAAGAATTTCAATAGTTGAACTTGAAGAGAGGATACACTGGTGGTGGATCAAAGGGGATAGAGTCCATGGTGGTATGTACAAAGGTCAAGAGAGAGAAGAATATAAAGTTTATTTTGAGAAAATTGTTAAGATAGTCCATGATAAAGAGAGTGAATTATTCATGAATCTAAAGGAGTTGAGACAAGGTTGGACAGACAATTATGAAGAACCTTGAACCCCAGGCTTAGATGTTTGGATTTTATCTTATAATCTCTTTTGAGCCTTTAAATTTGGGGTTTTTCCCTTAGCTATCTGACTATGAGTGGGATGAGGCAGATAGAGTAGGGGATTAGGGAAGAATATGATTAGAAAATAATAAGTGGTAAATTATCTTATTTTTAATATCCCAAACAAGGGCAAAAAGTGTACCAATGTGATCAGAAATCCTTGTGTTACAGTCGCATGAACTTTTACAATTATTTTACTTATTGAATTATGACAGTAAGAAAAAAAAGCAGCAAGAAGGTAGTTAGGCATACCCTACTGATGGGAACCACTAGCACATATAATTTAATATTTCAGTAATTTATGATTTTTCATTGGTATGAGCTATCAATCTACCTCTGCAAATGAGAAACATCTCTGCGAATTAGAAAATAAGCTTCAAAAGTTGGTGTGTTTGATAAATTCATCACTCTGTGGCCAACCTGATGATGACCTTCTCTAAGCATAAGTAGGCTGATCTTTGGTTGATATACATGCAGCTGTGGGAGGACTGGGCAGAGTTTGTACTCTGTTCTCATAACCTTTCAGAACCCCAAATCACTTTCATACAACAATGGAGGAGGAGGACTACTTTCTGTGAATTAATTAATTAAATAGAAGCAAATTGGTCAAGTGGGTTATATTTGAACTGGACACCACATATTAGACCCTTGGATTCTAAGATAATGGTGCCAAAGCTTCCTAGTGGGAGAAGTGGGAAAGTAAAGAGTATGCACAATTTAAAGGTTTGTCTAGATGAATATACTATTTTGCTGCCTTCCTTGTCTTGAACTATACTATATTACTCTTTTTATCATTTTACTGTATCTATCACTACTTTTCTTTCACCTATTATAGCCATCTCTACCAACACATAGCTTGTCTAAGATTAAACTTGGGCAAAGAAGTGAAACGCTATGCCTTTATTTGCTGACTGTTTCCTTATTCCCATCTTGTTCTTCTCTTTTATGTTCCCCAATCCTAGATCCCAGGGCCTTCACACTATCCCCCGATTGCCCATTATAGCATCCCATCTGGGCCTCATAGCAACCCACAATATATCAAGGTTCAGATGACCAAAATTCTAATCTTGTCTCTGATCCTTATGAGGTTTTGAACTTGGATAAGTAATGGAACCTCCTTCTGTCATAGTTGCCTCATCTGTAAAATAAAAAGGTTGGGCAAGAATATATGGTATCCTTGGGCATGCAAATTAAAAAACTAGAAAGTGAACAAATTAAAAATCCTCAGATGAAGACAAAATTAGATAATCTAAAAATCAAAGGAGAAATTAATAAAATTGAAAGTCAAAGAACTATTGATTTAATAAATAAGACTAGAAGCTGGTACTTTGAGGAAACAAATAAAATAGACAAAGTACTGGTCAATCTAATTTAAAAAAGGAAAAAAGAAAACCAAATTGACAGTATCTAAGATGAAAAGGGAGACCTCACCTCTAATGAAGAGGAATTAAGGCAATCATTAAAAACTATTCTGCCCAATTATATGGCAACAAATATGGCAATCTAGGTGATGTGGATAAATATTTACAAAAATATAAATTTCCTAGACTAACAGAGGAAGAAATAGATTACCTAAACAACCCCATATCAGAAAAAGAAATTTAACAAGCCATCAAAGAACTCCCTAAGAAAAAATCCCCAGGTCCAGATAGATTCACAAATGAATTCTATCAAACATTCGAAGAACAACTAATCCCAATATTATACAAACTATTTGACAGAATAAGCAAAGAAGGAGTTCTACCAAATTCCTTTTATGACACAAATATGGTGCTGATTCCAAAGCCAGGCAGGTCAAAAACAGAGAAAGAAAACTATAAACCAATCTCTTTAATGAATATAGATGCAAAAATCATAAATAGGATATTAGCAAAAAGACTCCAGCAAATCACCACAAGGGTTATTCACTATGACCAGATAGGAGTCATACCAGGAACGTAAGGATGGTTCAATATTAGGAAAACAATTCACATAATTGACCATATCAACAAGCAAACCAACAAAAACCACATGATTATCTCAATAGACACAGAAAAAGCCTTTGACAAAATACAACACCCATTCCTATTGAAAACACTAGAAAGTATAGGAATAGAAGGGTCTTTCCTAAAAATAATAAACAGTATATATATATACATACATATATATATAAAACCATCAGCAGGCATCATCTGCAATGGGGATAAACAAGAATATATGGTATCCTCCAATTTTAATACTCCATGATTCTACTATAAAGTATTCTAGTATTCAATTATGTTATATTTTTTAGCATACACCTATTCTCTTACTAACTGGAAATGCCCAATGAAGAAGTCCTCCTTTAACAATGAAGTATATATCTATTTTTTTTAATTTTTCAAATAAGTAAAGTATATTTATTTCCTTTATAAAACTCCTTGCCTTAGGAAATTCCAAATCCACTTATTTCTCTCCTTTGGGAACTTTTCTGATTATATATTTTTGTAGTTAATGTGGCTAAAAAAACACTAGAACACGATGTTTATATATATATATATATATATATATATATATTCCCTAAATCACACTGCTGGAAGAGTAGGAGAAGCAGCATACAGGACCTTTGATATCTTTTGCTTATTTTTGTAATTCATCTCCTCCGCATTCTAGCTGTGCCAATCAATATATTGTCACCATGATTATGTAGCACCATAACCTGAGGTCACAATTTCTTTCACTTATAAAATTGAATTAATACTAATAATCCACCACACAGGGTCTCTACTTAGAAAAAAAAAAGACTTTCTAGAGCTATAAGAAACTTTAGAAATCATCTTGTCTAATTTCCTTACCACGAGGAAAGAAGTTCAAAAAGTTAAGTGACTGATTGATAACTAGTGAGGTCCAAAAGCTGGAATTAGACCCAGGATCTCTATCTTTTAAAAGAACTTAAGTGCACTTTCTACTATACAGCACTGCCTTTTAATAGATGAAGAAACAAGCCAAGAGAGATAAACTATTCACACCCCTAATTAGTGACAGATGGAAGACAACACTCCAGTCTGCTGTTTCATCGTACAATGAAAGTACTTACTTTCAATGTAGGGAGCAGCATTGTAGATTAGTTCTGCAACAGTGAATGACATCATTCTGTGCAATTCTTGTCCCTGACATGAAAATCATACATGGAAGATCTATCCAATGCACTGGAGTCTTCCTTCTGGTTTTGTTAGTATTTTGTGCACGAAAGGAAAGCATTGGGCTAACCATGTATTAATTCTTACATGGCTCAACTGCTTCCTCTTACAGTCATAAATGTCTGTTCTGTTCTTTATGCCACTTCTTACAGGCAAGTCATCAGTAGCAATATAGAGTAACCCGCTTTTCCTCACCAACCTCTTTTCCATTGTCCTATAAGCAGTTTGCAATTTTGTTTTCTTGCTGTTGGTGTTCCAATGAACTGGTATCAAAGATGAGTTCTTGTTAAGACCAATTGCTTGGATTCTTGAGAATATTGTCTAGTTCCTGATATGCAATCTAGAGTACTTTCTTCCTTCGGAGTCCAGTTCATTGTCCAACTGAAATAACTTCCAAAATCAATAAGGTAATTCACAAGTACTGTGGTCTGGGCAATATACATAGTTCATTCACTTTGTTTCTCCAGTGTGGATTGCTGAGCTAAATTCATTCAAATGAATATGTACCTCACTGACAAGGTCCTTTTTTGTTTCTGGGCTTGATAAAACTGAAACAATGTCATCTACAGGCAAGAACAGCCAGAGACATCTTACCATTAATAGAATACTTCTCTTTGGGCTTTGAACAGGACACCCTCCATCATATTAATGAATTCCATTAGTGAGTGTGCATCTCCCTTTTTAATGTTTTGTTTGATGTAGAAACTTGGGAGATTGTTGAACAAAGTTTTAACTTTATGGCTGCATCTGTCAAGGGTCTGGCATGAATTTATAATACAGAGAGGAAATACTTTGAAGAAAGATTTAAAGACTGATTTTTTATGTCTAAGTTTTTATTATAAAGAAGGTAGGCAATATAGCACATGGAGTGTTGAAGGAACAGCTGGGTGGCTCAGTGGATTGAGAGCCAGGCCTAGAGACGGGAGGTCCTAGGTTCAAATCTGGCCTCAGACACTTCCCAGCTGTGTGACCCTGGGCAAGTCACTTGACCCCCATTGCCTAGCCCTTAGCACTCTTCTGCCTTAGAACTAATACACAGGATTAATTCTAAGATGGAAGGTAAGGGTTAAAAAAAAAACACCTAAGTTTGAATCCTATCTCAGATACTTACTAGGTTTGTGACCCTGGGCATATAATGTCTTTGTGCCTCAATTTCCTCATTTGTAGAATGAGGAAAATAATAGCACCTACCTCACAAGGTTGTTGTGAGAATCAAATGAGTTAATATATGTAAAGCATTTTTCAAATCTGTAAGCTCTATATCAATGCCAACTCTTATTGTTATTATTATCATCATTAATGCTCCTTTATTTCTTAGTCTAATTTTATACTTATTTTTTTTTCAGAGCTCTATGAAAACAGATCCCTTGAGTATAAAACCCACCAGGAATTATCCTCCCTGGGTCCAAGTTTCCTTTTTTACAAAACTCAGAGTTATGACCCCCCCCCACATGCACACACAGGTACAAATACATTCTATATATGTTTGGAATGGCTTGTAGAGACTACCTCAAGGTGGGGGAATGGGAGAGCCCAGAACTCAATAATCTATTAAATAGGCACTTAGCCTAGTTGGACTTCCATTTACCTTTCCAAGCCTATTTTATATTATTTCCCTTTATGTTCCCTGTGTTCCAATCAAATTTGCCCACTAGCTGTTCTCTACACATAATATTCCATCTTGAATTTCCATGACTTAACCCAATGGTTCTCCTTTTCTCTGAAATGTATTCCTATTCACCTCTGCCTTCAAGTTCCTTAAAAATACCAAGTGCCATTGTTACCATGAAGAAGTCTTTCTGAATCTCTTCCCCTCAACTCCCTCTCTCCTTCTCCCCCCTTTCTCTCTTTGTGTGTGTGTCTGTCTATCTCTCTGTCTCTCTTTCTCTCCCTGTCTCCATGTCTCTGTCTTTTTCTCTGTCTCTTTCTCTCTTAAAATCATTTTTTGTTGTAATACTTTGTCTACCCCCAAAGGAATGGTTTTTTTTTGCCTTTATAGCCCTATATGGCATATATCAAACATCTCATTAATGTCTATCAAATTGAGTTGAAGTAATATTGTTGACAACATCCAGAGGTAAGTTGAGGCAGCACAATCTAGGAATATTTCAGTGGGCCATTAAGAGGAGACTGATATAACAATCATAGACGTAGACCTGGAAGGAATCCCAGAGGCCACAAGTTCATCCTCTGAGTTTTGCAAATAAGGAAACTTAGACCCAGGGAGGATAAGTGACTTGAACTTGGTCACCCAGGCAGTAAACCTCAGGGGTAAAATCAGGTCAATGAATTAAAGCCAGATTCAACAAAGGAACAGACAACTGAGGAGGGATGCTAAGTCTATTGATTATTTTGCTACTGAGAGCTTACTTTTCTAGGCTAGTGAGTATGTCATGAATAATCTTGACATGGTTCACTGCTACCTGCAGCTAAATAGTAAATTAACTTTTTGTTACTGTTTTGTACAACTACCTTTTTAATGTTCTCTTTGTATCAGCTATGACAGCATTTAGGATGTGGGGAAGTAGCAATGGCTAAGATATTAAACATGAGAAAAGAGGTGGACCTAACCAAATACACATGGCAGGAGGTGACCCAGTCCAGTTGTATCATGTGATTAACTATCTCTGTGTACCTTGAATTAATTCAGTAAATATGTGTTAAAGACCTACTTTATGTTTAATACTGTGGAGCTTAATAGTGTAGTAAAGTGAAAAAAGGGCTGACCTTAAAAGTAGGAGATCTGGGTTGGAGGGGTTGTCCAGAGCAAGTGATATGTATAACATTTTACTAGCTATGGATATAGTTCATAAAAGTTTGGGTTCTCCATCCACCTAATATGGTTTTTGTAAGAAAAATGCTTTATAAACCTCAAAGTGGTATATTATTATTATTATTATATAAGACATTATGTTAGAAAAGATGAGGGCACAAATAATTATGAAATACATTATAATGTGATAAGTGACACAGACTTAGTGCTTTGATAGATTCAAGATGAGAGAGACTAACTGAAGAGAGAAACCAAGAATGTTTTATGGAAGAAGCAACATCTGAACTAGGACTTCAAGGATAGAAAAGATTAAAACTGGAAGGGATGGAAGCAGTGGAGATAGTATGCCAAGTGCAGGGAAATAATGTGAGTAAAGGCATGAAGGGGCAAAAAATGGGACAAGTTTGGTAAAAATACAACACCTGAGAGTATCCCACCCAATTCAACCAGAAGGTCCTTCAATTACTCCAGGTTTAAGGTCCACAACTCTACAAGACTGTAGTTCATACTTCTTGTCTAATGTGTATACTGGTCAGTCAGATGACATAATTAATTTAAAGCAAAGGCATATAATGAAATATTGCAGCAAGAAAAATAGCAATAAAGTATTTTTCCCATAAATCAGAGACAGATTCTCACATAAATATCAACATCACCATGGCTAACATGTGGCTAGGACACATATTCAGAATGCATGTGTGTGAAGGACATGCACGAAGCAGCAATAAATGCCTGTGATGTTTTAATATTGCTCTCGTTTCTTGGTGAAGTCATTGTTCTGTTCCCACATGCCTGATCTCTTTATTGTCAGGTAGCTTTGCTAGATGAATAGTTTCCTCTTCATTGTAGGGGTCCTATATTGTCTTTGGCGGGCATAGTTCCTTGCTAGTCCCAAGCTGGCTGCCCAAGAGAGCCCAACTTGGTATGAGATGATGGAAATTCTCTCTCTTTCTGACTTTTAGCATAATCTGGAGTCCTCAGATGAGGTGCTTTTTCTTTCTCATAGGAGGAAGTGTACGATATGTCTTTGTTTTTAGATTAAAGGTCAGAGACTTTTCTTCTACAGATCTTTTAGGAAAGGAAGAGCTATAATATATTCAGTCTTTGGATTAAAGAAAAGACTTAATAACTTTATTTTCCATCAAAAGTCTTTCTGTTTTTCAGAGTTGATTGGGAAGGAATTTTCAGAAAGAAACTCTTTGGCCCTAGGTCCCAAGCTATTTGGGACATAAATGGCAGAGTTAGCCCTTTCACCTTGAATCACCAAGGGCCAGGTTTCTATCAGAGAACTCACTCTGATGCAGAGTCAAAAATTCCATGTAATTCCCTGCCCAATTTCCCTTGTGAATTTTATTCCCCAAACCATTATAAGGCTTTATAGAATTAAGTGCATCTGAGACCTTGCAGTACCTTGAGGGGAACCAAAATACTTTGACGTATATCCAAATTAGTTTAAGCAAGCACAAATGTTAAAACCAGACGGTGAAGGCATTATCTTCTCTCCATACAGCCCCATTCCAGTATTTTAATGTATCCTGGACAGCAACCCTTCCAATCAGTGAGCCATCTCTATATCTTTAAGTATTTCAGTTTAGTTGGAATAAAAAATGCATGAAAAGGGAGTATTATGAGATGAATCTAGATAAGAGGCTGAAGTCAACTTGTAAATACCTAACCAAAGAGTTAGGAGAAGATATATTGGATATTTTTTTCAATTTTTTTATTTTTTATAATTTTATAATTCACTTATATCATCTCCCATTTTGTGTTCTCCAAAATTTCCTTTACAAAATAACAATTCATATAGAATGCTGTATTTAAGTAATTCATTAGTTCAATAATAAATGCACTCAATGGGAGATCTTACAGGACTGGGCAGAACTTTATGATGCCCTCTTGTGATTACCATCTTTTTCCTGCCACTGAGTCCAGGTGCAGCAGCTGGAAACTACAGCACTTTAGAGAAGATGCCAGAGTATGGAATATATAGCAGATTGAAGACCTCAAGCAATCCATTTCAATACAATGCTTTGAAAGTTTGGGGGCAATTTCTAGGACTATTAGATATAGAGATACTCCTCTGCCAATCCATTGCTTTTTTATTTTAATTTTTACAATATTTTTCTGTTTACAAGATTCATTTTCTTTTTCTCCCCTCTTCCCTCCCCCCTCCCAGAGGTGACAAGCAATTACACCATTATACAAATGTTATCACTTGATACCTATTTCCACATTATTCATTTTTGCAATACAGCAATCTTTTAAAACCAAAACCCCAAATTATATATCCATATAAATAAGTTTTATAAGTCATATGTTTTTCTTATCCATTTCTCCTGCCACGATTTTTTCTCTGGATATTGAGAGCATTCCTTCTCATAAATTCCTCTGGATTGTCCTGGATCATTGCGTTGCTACTAGTAGTAAAAGTCCATTACTATATCATTATACAATGTTTCACTTTCTGGGTACAGTGTTCTCTTGGTTCTGTTCATTTCACTCTCCATCAGTTCATGTAGAAATCCTCCAGTTCATCATTCCTTACAGCACAATAGTATTCCATCACTATCATATACCACAATTTGTTCAATTTGTTCTGCCATTTCCCAATTGAGGTACACCCTCCTTATTTTTCAATTTTTGGCTACCACAAAGAGTGTGGTTATGAATATTTTTGTACAACCCTTTTTTATTATCTCTTTGGGGTACAAACTTAGTAGTGGTATTGCTGGATCAAAGGACATGCATTCTTTTAAAACCTTTTGGGCATAATTCCAAATTGCCTTCCAGAATGGTTTAATCCAGTGCTTTTGATATTTCTTTTCATCCCCATGGTGACTTGCTTGTTTATTTAATTTTTACTCAGAAGCTCCCAAGTGATCTAGATAATAACTGTTGACCAAAAAAAAATTTTAAACAGGTTCTTGAATACTTCCATTTAGCATCCATTCATTCAACAAACTTACTGAGTATTTACTAGTGGAAATCATTTTGCCAGATACTATAAACACAAAGAAATAAGATTGTTCCTGCTATCCAGAGGTTTATAATTGAAAAATATTATTTAATACAGACAAAACATAATTATGGTTAACTGCATTCTTGTTCCTAAACAAACAACTTCTCTTTAAATCTCAAGAAAAAATATTTTTCTTTTTACATTTCCTTCTAATTCAGATCCTGTCATTTGACTTTTCTAGTTTACTTTTCTAGTTTACATCACAGAAAACACTGAGGTGATCATTAATCTATGGATTAAAGTTGGCCTGAAAGAAATCATTCCATCCCAATCACTAGAATCAACTGTCTAATTTTCACACATTCATCGCATTCAAAAATCATATTTGACTAATAGTATGAAAAATTCAGTTGAAGTTAACAGGCATGCATTATACATCTACCATGTGTGAAGTACTGTGCAAGATAATATGGCCACTTACAAAGTAAAAAAAGAAAAAAATCAATCTAAATCTCTTTGAGGATAAAGATTGCTTCATTTACTGTCTTTACAACCATAATACCTAGTAAGCAGAGTGCTTGACACATAGTAGGCACTTTAACTTTTGTTCAGTGATTCAGTTTTATTGAGGATACAGAATATATTTATAGAAAAGGGAATACAAAGCAATTTAAGGAGGGAGAGATTATTAACTGGAGAATGAGGAATGTCTTCAAAGGCAGCAACTAATGAGCTAAGCCATGAAGGAAGATGGGGATCCTGGAAAAGAAGAGATGAGGACAGAATAAATTCTGGGCATAGGAGAGATCTTATGAAGATTTATGGAAGAAGCATATGGGATATAAAATTCTTGGAATGCCAAACAGTCCAGTTAGGCTATAATCTCAAGCTTATAAAGAAGGTAATGTTAAAAAAAAAAAAGGCAGCTAGGTGGCACAGTGGATAGAATGCTAGGCCTAGAATCAGGAAGACATGAATGCATATATAGTCTCAGACACTTATTAGGTGTGTGACCCTGAGCAAGTCACTGAACCTGTTTACCTGATCTCTAAAATGAGCTGGAGAAGAAAAAGGCAACTCTTAAGTATCTTTGCCAAGAAATCCCAAAAAAGGGGTCACGTCAGATAAGATTGAAAACAACTGAACAACAAATATAAAATGAAGCTAGAAAAGTAAATTTGGCCACATTGTGGATGCCTGTAAGTATCAGACTGAGAAGTTTGTTTTTTATCCTAGAAGCAATAGAAAACCAATGAAGGGTTTTTAATAGGGCAGAGTGGGGGTACGGGGATGATACAATCCTACATCTATCTTAGGTGGATTATTTTGATAGCTATCTGAAGGTTAGGTTGGAAAGACTGAAAGTAGGAAGACCAAACAGGAGGCATTTTAATATTTTAATTTAATATTTTAGATTGGGGTAATGAGGTTCTGAACATATATGGTGACTGTGGATATGTTGTAGATGTTGCAGACTTAGAATTTCAAGATTTGGAAAATAATCAGATATGAAGGGAAAAGTTAAAGATGATTCCAGAGTCATGAACCATACATTATGTCCATAATAAATCAAGGAAATTTGGAAGCATGTTCAGGTTTGGGTAAAAGTTAGAAAATTTGAGTTGAATTGATGACTAGAAATCCAAGTGGAAATATCTAGCAAGCAGGTGGAAGTTTGGGGCTAGAATTATGAAGACACACTTTGGCTACATATATAGACTTGAAAGTTATATACTGAGAGATAACAAATGAACCCAGAAGAATAGATGAGATCATATAAAGCTAAGTAAAGAAGAAAAAGCTTAACCCAGAGATCCTGAAGGCACATGACTAATAGAGGCATGTTTTGAGCATCGGAGATGTATGATAAGTTAACAAAATATGCTGATGGAGATCAATCATAGAGATGAACAGAAGCTGGAAAAAGCAATGTCCTAGAAACCAAGGGAGAAAAGCATATACAGGAGGAAGTGATGGTCAACAAAGTCAAAAAATGCAGTCTTCCAAAAGGTTGAGAACTGAAAAAAGGTCAACAGATTTCAAAATTGTGATATTGGTGGCAATGAAAGAATTAGAGAGCAATGTCATTGAATTGTGATTTCACAAAGTCTCGTTTTGAGGGATTGAGAAATCAAGTATAAGGTGGTAAAGAAATGGAGACAAGAGAAGAGGACTATGATTAGGAATTTGATCAGGAAAAGGAAGAGAGACAAAGTAAGAGATGATAGGTAATGATGTAGAGAAACTTGGGAGTCTAGAGTAAGAGAGATATGGGAACTGATCTGATAAAAAAAAAAAAACATTGATTTTCCCAGAAAAGTAGGATATATCATCTAATTCAGGAGGGAAGAAGGGAGAATGATGCAAAGAGATTGAGGAAAGAAAGTGTGAATTTATTGAACTTGTTGTGTGCCAGGTACTATGTAAAGTTTTGGAACACCAATTATTTAGAATGTGAAAGGGGGTTGATCAAGGATAAGATAAGGGATTGCTTGTAACAATGGGTGTCCATTTGAAAAGAGATTAACATGGATTTGTAATTGAAATGTTCTATGTGGATATATGGTTTCTTCTAGGCTTCTAACATCATTTCAGAGTAGAAACAGAGAAGCAGGATGGTAGAGGTAACCAATGGCAGGTTTGGGGCTAGCAAGGTACAAATGCCGAATGAATGAAGGGAGGAAGAGATTCAAGAGTGGAGAATAATGTACCTTTGAATTATTAACTATTGGGTAAAAATTTTGAAATCATGTAAATAGGCCAGAGTTGTAGTGATGATCAATAGCAGATCAAGGAAGAATGAAGTAACTGGAGGTCACAGTGAATTTGAAACATAAGTTTAAGAGAAGTGAGTTTGAAGAAGAACTGTAAATATGGGAAATTGTGTTCAAAGAAACTATAACAAATATATATGTGTATATATATATGTATATATATATATATGAAGATGTCATACAGAAAGCCTCATTTACCTACTAAAATGAGCTTTGTGAAAATTTTAGACAGGTGGCATGGAAATGGACTCATTAATTATTTGCTTTCTCCATGACACATTATACAAAAAATATGATGAAGTACTAGAAAAGTAATTTTCTTCCTTTCAAACATTTGGAGTTTATTAATGGCAACGTTGATTTGATAAACCCAGTCCATTTTGGCCACATGCACATCAAAATATTACTTCAAAGTAACCATCTTTCAATTTTATCCTGATCTTCTGGTTTCCCAGTTTTTTTTTTTCACTTTGTCATATAATGTATAGAAAACAATTTGAGAACTAGTGTTGATTTTCTTTTGTTTAATGACTTGTTTTTCTGATTTAAAATTTGTTTTATCTCAAATACCATGTTACCATCTGTGCTATTAATAATCTCATACCCAATGAAGACTTTAAAGAGGAAGTTAAACTCATTCTACTCACACTATTGTGTGATGAACAACTTAATACAATATTGTTCTTTGTAGAAACTAGAACCTGAAGGAATATCTAAAACTGCCATTTATGAAGCCTATTGAAGAGTTCTACACACATAATCATAATCCTATGAAATAGAAGCCATAGGTGTTGTGATCCCTATTTTGTAGATGACAACTCCTTTCTGCTCAGCCAGAATCAAAGCCACAACTTGAACACAAATATTCTTAATTCCAAATCTAACTCGCTATTTAGTATCCCATAACAACACTTTCTATGGTTGATTTTGCAGTATTAGAAAAGAGAAAATTCATATGAAAATGGACATAGGGAAAGAAAGAAATATGTTCATGTTAAATATGAAATAGGATGAGACAAGAATCATAAATCTTGTTTTGAAAATGGGAAACATATGATAAGCCAACAAAGGAGGCCGAAGGAGATCAATCATAAAGATGAGTAAAACCAGAAGAAAGCAACATCCTAAAAACTAATGGAGAAGAGGATATCCAGGAGGAAGGGATCTCATAAGGGATCAGGTGTAGCCCCCTCATTTTATAGATAAAAAAATATTGTCCCCAAAACTTGTCTTGTCCAATATTGTACACCATGTGAGAGGCAATATTCAATCCAAGGTTCTCTAATTCCAAAGCCAGTGCTTTTCCCACTATATTTGTCATTGAATAGAAATCATGAAAGAAACAGAGTTGGGGGAAGAGGAAGGGGTAGAGGAATGGGACAGAGCTAGGAAATAGCTAACTTATGACTAGTAATATGGACATCAGCAAACAAGTGTCCAAGTCAGGCACTTGGACACAAATGATAATCAGAAGGAAAGCAACATTAGACTTGCTTACAACTAAAAATCAATGAGGCTATAGAAGGAAATGACTATTCTCTCTGTCTTGCTCTCTCTGTCTCTGTCTGTCTGTTTGTGTATGTGTGTGTGTGTCTCCTTGATACTAAAAACCAAGTGAAGATATTTGTACTTGCCAAAAGTTTCAGATTAGTTTTACTAGCAATTTTTTTTTGTTTTCCTGCTAATTAGTGCCAGAGGCAAATGCTTATTTCTTCCTCCCAGACTCCCCCTCTAGCTGCTAATGAAGTAAAGCATTTTCTGGGCTTCACAATCTCACTTGAGTTGTGTTATTATTTTTTGCTGGTAGTAGGGAAAAATAAATTAAGTTGGAGAATGTCTTGATGGAAACAGTTTACAATCAAACACCCCACTGTTGACAAAATCATCATGACTGTCACTTCGTGCCTCTGCCAACTGTGTAATTAGTGTCATTACCAATAAGTCATGGAAATATAAATTAGTGTGGATTACGCAGCACAGAACTGCATAAATATGAATATTTTTATAGTGCTTAAGCCATGTCACAAATTGTGCCCAACATGAGTTTGGCACTTGCTTCCAGCTGTTCTTAAGAAAAATCAGACAAGTTCAAGTTCATCATTTTGGTGATGTAGTTTTGGAAAGACAATCTGTGGGTGGATGTGACTGGAGTGAGAGGGACATGGTAGAGATGAGGGAAAATCTTAGCTTGTTTAGAAATATTAAAGGAAAGAAATATCTGGTATCTCTATGCTTCCTGGGAATATAACTTAATTTTGATATTACCTTAAGAAAAACATTGAGACCAATTGATTTTTTAAATCATAAGATATGTGAAAGATAAATATGCAGTTTTTGTGTGAGCCATTATTTTGGATTAAACATTCTATTCTTGCAGAGTAGGAAAACATTGTAAGGATTTATAGATGACCCAAAAGGTATATATAATTCTTTGCCCAGGGAGCCATTTCTTTTCTTTTTATACCCATCCAAATTTCATTCAAGCTCACTTCCTTCACATCCACTGGAAAACAGTTATTAAAATTAGCCCAGTAGTATCTGTATTAGATTTATTTCTTAAAGTGATAAAGAAAAGAGGAAAATAAACTATATGTTCTAAAATATTTGTAACAGCTCTTTTTGTGGTAACAAAGAACAGGAAACTGAAGCATTGGCCATCAATTGACTGAATAAATTGGGGTATATGATTGTAATGGAGTACCTTTGTGCCTTAAGAAATGATAAACAAGATGATCCCAATAAAAACGTGGAAAGACTTCTATGAAGTGATACAAAGTGAAATGAGCAGAACCAGGAGAAATTACACATAGTAACAACAATAATATATGATGATCAACTATTATTGACAACTAGTATCAACAAGGCAAGGATACAGGACAATTCCAGGATACTTGTGACAAAAAAAAAGGCTCTCCATAGCTATAGAAGGGACATAGTCTGAATACAGATTGAAACATACTATTCTTCACTTTATTTCTTCCATGAATTTTTTTCTAATGTAAATAATATGTGCTTGTTTTATAACATGATGATCAGGGAAATATATATTATGCAATAACATATATAAAGCCTATATTATATTACCTGCCTTTTGGAGGAGGGGGAAAAGGGGAGGGAAGGGAAAATAAAAGAATGAGATAGATTTTTGAGCATAGCTAATATGAGAATTTGTTTCTCTTGGATAAGCATACTTATATTATATTACATATTTATATTATATTATTACTGTTATACATATTAAATTTTTATATATTTTTTAAAATAACAAATAGTAAGTGGATAGTATCCTTTCCCTGAAGGAACCTAGACTCTAGAATGGGAGAAAATAAATATAATACAAATAAAAATATGATCAATGCATATAGCTCATTAAACAGAGTGCTGGGCCTGGATACAGGAGGTCCTAAATTAAATCTGATCTTAGACAGTTAGTTGTGTGACCCTGGGCAAATCACAACCCCCACTGCCTACCCCTGACCATTCTTCTGACTTAGAAATAACACATTGTATGGATTCTAAGACAGAAGGCAAGGGTCATTTCGATTTTTTTAAGTGTTATGTGTTCAAGTAAGATAGTGACCACTATGAGACTGAGACATCAGGGAAGATTTCACTGAGGAGGTGGAAGGATGCAGTAGCATTTCAACAGAAATAAAAAGATAGATAAATGCATTATTTCCCATATATGAGGAATGATATGTGCAAAAGCACTGAAACCAGAAAAGAAAATCTTTTGAAGGACGAGGAGTAACGGCTAGCTGTAAGCAAAGGTTATGTGACAGAAGGTGATAGGACGCAAAACTTCCAAACCTTAGTCAAGCAAGAGATGGTTTGTATAAAGCCTTCAGTGCTAAACTAAGGAAAATTACTAAATCTTTTTGAATGTAATGATCAGAATCATACAACTGTAAGATTAAAGCTAAACGATTTCTGTGATTACTCAATGACAGATCACTGCAGCAATTCTGATCTCTTTCTGTCTCTCTGTCTCTCTGTCTCTCTGTCTCTGTCTCTCTGTTTCTCTCTCTCTCTCTCTCCCTCCCTCCCTTTCTCTCTGTCTCTCTGACTCTTAAGTCCCTTAGCATTTATTATAGAACTTGATTTGTCACAAAATAATTTACTGTCTCAAAAATTATTATGTTTCATATGTGTTAGTCTTGTATCCTCAAAGAAAAAAAAAACACAACTGTCAACCATTAGAGGGCAAGAGTCATATTCAGGACTTCTTTCCCACTTAATCAAAGTTGTTGTCTAACAATAATATGTTAATTCCAGGGGAATGGCAAGCAGGCCATGGCAAGCAGAATCTTCTAGTCTAGAGTTCTCTCTTTAGAGGGTGGAACATGATATGAGAAAGCCATATAGCAGTACTTCAGGAATACTAGCCTCCAGGGAAATGTTTTGGTCATGTACACAAGCTGGTTCATGAAAATTCTGTTTCTGATCATTTAATCCATTCATTATAAGCTAAGGAATATAAAAAGGATCTGTGATTTAATCAGTCAAGATGAGAAATTCCTGATGACTGGGTCCAACCCATCCATAAATAAGTTGAAGGGAGCTACCTAAGGAATTCAGAGGTTAAGTAATTGCCCAGGATTACACGGAGTGAATGTCAGAAGCAGGATTTAAACCCAGTATCTTCTGACACCTATTCCAGTTTTCTATTTACACTACCACATTATTCTTTCTCTAAGTTGGTACATATATATATATATATATATATATATATACACACACACACATATAATACTCTATAAATACACACACATTTATCCAGGGAGAATTCACAATTTATAAAACTATCTCAGTTCCTACCTCTCAATCATTGCTTTTATATTTATTCTTACAGAAAATGCATCCTGTTTTAAAAAAGACATTTCTTTAATTTTGAAGAGATCTAAAAGATGTTTGATCCTGCTTGCTTATCATCAGCCTTTTATTCTTACAGGACTTGGAGCTCAAAGGATACAAGTTAAATTTGCAAGTAAGAAAGGGCTTGAGTCAAACCCAGAGCACCATTTCCTCAAGACCACCCATGTCAGGATTTTCAGTCTTCATTCATTTCTGTCATTGACTAAGCTAATAGTCCAAGTCACTTTTCAATGTTAACTACTCTCCTAAAGTTCATATTACTTATTTTATTCCAGAGGGAAAGGTGCTTAGTTTTCCTTCTTTCCATTTCAACACAAATTCAATTTATATTTTAAAAGCATTCTTTTCCCTATAAGAGCTGGTCTTCCAGAGCTTGCACTTGCTCTCTCTCTCTCTCTGTCTCTCTCTCTCTCTCTCTCTCTCTCTTCCCCCCCCCTCAATCTCTCTCTCTGTGTCTCTCTCTGTGTCTCTCTGTTTCTCTCTCTATCTCTCCCTCTATCTTTCTCCCTCTCCCTCTCTGCCCCCCCCCCCCACGCACACATGCATGTGCACCTACACAATACTTCACATAATACAACCCTACAGTGTTGGTGTTAGGTTTTTCATCTCCCTAAACTCTCCAAATAAATTTTATATCTTGTTTATTTTCATCCTTAAATTCATTTATTTTAATTGATTTATTTGCTTAGATACTGTTAGTTTGTGCTTTACAAAGATGACAACGGGTTTCAAAAAGTTCTGTGCCTTAGCTATATAGAGCAGAAGATATGTACCTTCACCTGTATTTCCTACAGTGTTTTTCACTACCATTTCTGAACCCCATTCTCATATATTTAAAGAAAGAAGGAGGGAGATAAGGAAGGAAGGGATGAAGGGATGAAGGGAGGAAGGAAGGAAGGAAGGAAGGAAGGAAGGAAGGAAGGAAGGAAGGAAGGAAGGAAGGAAGGAAGGAAGGAAGGAAGGAAGGAAGGAAGGAAGGAAGGAAGGAAGGAAGGAAGGAAGGAAGGAAGGAAGGAAGGAAGGAAGGAAGGAAGGAAGGAAGGAAGGATGGAAGGAAGGAAGGAAGGAAGGAAGGAAGGAAGGAAGGAAGGAAGGAAGGAAGGAAGGAAGGAAGGAAGGAAGGAAAGAAGGAAGGGAGAGAGGGAAGGAGGGAGGGAGGGAGGGGGAGAAAATCATATAAGGAGTTGTCCTTGACTGTGTTAGTGTCGACAAGTTAGCCTACAAAGAATTGTGGAGGAACATGTATTTTGTGATAGATCTTAATTTGTGCTTTCTAGTTTTATTAGACATTATGTGCAGTTTAATGAAAATTCCATTTCCTGAAATTACAGTGACTGACTTTTTAACTCTGCAGATGAAACAGAGAGCCATAAGACTAAGACAAAGGCAGGCAATGCAAGGATATGAAGAAAGCATTCATTTGCCCCCATCACTCAAAAAGAACTGCTTCATACTTCAGGGTTCCATTCTGATCCAGTTGGTCCTGGTGGCACCATTTAGAAGAGTTCCTAACAAATCTGGAAAGCTGTCAAATACTTTTGCTGACACTCCAAAAATTTAACTACATCTAAACCTGATGGCAGCTTGTCCCTTTCAGTACCAGGAAATCCAACAGTGTGATAAACCTGAATTATTTCTAGTCTAACAGTGCTGCTGAGGAGAGAAAAAAACATGTGCCCATTAGTGATTGAAGGAACATTTATTCTTCTTCTGTAATCGTTGATACTTGCTAGGCTCATCTAGATACAAATCTCTGTGGAAGACTAAGGATTCCTTAATGAAGTTCAACTCCAGCTTTAAATATTTATTATCTGTGTGACCCTTAGCAAGTCACTTAACCCTTCTATGCCTCAGGTTCTTCCCCTATAAAATAGGAATGATAAAAAACAACTATGAGTTTGTTGTGAGGACCAAATGAAATAACACATGTAAAGAGTACTATTTTATTAATAATAATAACTATTATTATATGATTACAAACTCTCATATAGCACTCTTGGGAACAGGAAAGAGAGGCATTGCTATTCCAGAAATGTATCACTTTTAATCAAGTTAAAGTTGCCCAAACAATACATGACATCAACTGGGGTTAGGTGGGGGCAAAAAGTGATAGAGTGAAAAATGAATGTTCATCAGTATCTCTAGACTGACATGATGCTGTGCCTAAATCTGGACAAAATTTAAATTATTGAAGTCCATGTTGCATCTTAGGGAGCTTCTCCAGCTTCTTTCTTTAGACCTCTTCTTGGGAGTTTCCTATCCAGGAAGCCAAAGCCTCATCAATAGTATGAAAGCTACCACTTCCAACCCACAGCTTCCTATCCATCCTCAACCCCTCTTACCAGAGGAGAGGGCCTCCCATTTAACAATCAGAAACTCCCCCCTCCCCCTTGCACTACGTGGCAGGCTCTATCCCTTTCTAACGTGTTTTTTTTTTTAAGTTTAAAAATCTAAGCTTAAAAAAATCAGTTGGTTGTCTATTTCAAATGCCCCATGTAGCTTAACATTGATAACCTTAGGCAACTCCTGAGTAGAAGACTCAAATAAATTACCTCCCAGCACTCTACATTTCCACTTCTATCTAAAGGATACTTAAGAGACAGCCATAGGGGTAAGTTGGGTGGCTCAATGGATAAAGAGCCAGGCCCAGCACCAGGAGACCCTGGGTTCAAATCTGGCCAGATGCTTCCTAGCTGTATGACCTTTGGCAAGTCACTTAACCCTTATTGTCTAGCCCTTACTGCTCTTCTGCCTTGGAACCAATGCCCAGTTTTGATTCTAATACAGAAGATGAAGATTTAAAAAAGAGAGATAGCCATAAATTGTTGAAGAAGGAATTTAAACTTATTTCAATGCAAGTTTAAAATATGTGTTATATAGTTACATAGCATTCTATATGCATTATATTTTAGGTTTATTATTTGTATCCTATCCCAGTTGCAAGCGCCCTTCTCCAAAATTACCTTGTATGTTGGCTATTTCATATAAATTTGTCCATATTTTCTCTCTTAATAGAATGCCAATTCCTTAAAGGCAAGAATGATTTCATTTTTATCTTTATGACAAAGGACCATATTTTTTTCTTTCTTTGTATCTCCACTGCCTAGTATAGTATTTGATACACAATAACCTAGTAAGTAAGGCTCAGCAAATGCTTATTGATTGACTGACTGAATGCTAGATCATCCACAGAGCCTGTCATGCATCTAGCACATAGTAATAATAAATGCTAGACAGTCATTTTATAATCTCAATTGATTCTCATGTCAACGCATGTGAGTTAAGTCCCAAGGTTATTCTCATCTTGTTTGTGATGAGAAAATAGACTCAGTGAGATCAAGAGATCTAAGTAAGCTCTCTTAAAGGATCAAAGGCAGGATTGGAGTGTATGTGTCTCCAGACTTCAGGATCAGTTCTCTTGACCCTCAACCAGCTAACTTGTCTGCCTTACATGCTGCCTCTCCTATGCATACATTCATACTCAAACACCCAGTTCCTTTAAGTTTGGGCACAAGATGACCAGCTGATTCAGGCAGTACAAGAATTCTGGACCAAGCATCCAGGGAATGTTACTGAATGTTCATGATCCTAATTATAATTGAATAAATTAAAATTGGAAGGGAGAGATGCACCTGATTCTCTGCACCAGAGCCTGCGACCTTCCTGATGACACCAAAGCACTCCATACTCCAGACTAGCTCTTCAACCCCCAAAAGCACCGAGGTCTGAACTGGAACTTGAGCAGGCAAAATGGCACTGGCAGCAGGACAGACCATCCAATAAGCATCACATCATCAGGAGAGGAAGCACAACTCCTGCAGCTAAATTTCAAGATGTCATTGAAGATAGAAGGAAACATGAAGACCTGAGTCAAATCTATCACTAAAATGTCTTACTTTAATATTAAAATTGGCAACCAGGCTGAGAGACCGCCCAGGTTGGTAAGGATTAACTGTTGGCCCAAGGGAATAATATGTGGGGAAAAATCACAGAGCTCCCATAAATAATATCATTAGCTATGTCATTGTTATTGGAAACATATATGCAGAATATCATGTAATCTTTCAACAATTCATAATAAAAATCTATAACTCCATTGTTACACTCTGTTGGAAAACCACCTACTCACAATTTTTTAAAATGAACTGTAAAAAGCCCTTTCTGAGGATTAGCTAAAATAGTCAGATAAAACAGAAACATAATGGGAAGAGTAATGGACAGTTGTAAGAATTGGGTTTTATTGCCATTTCTGCCACTAATTTGTTGTGTGGTTTTATGTGTCCTTTAACTACTCTATACCTTGATTTCTCTATCTGTAAAATAAAGAGGTTGAACTACTGGGTCTGTATCCCAAAGAGATAATAAAAAAGGGGAAAGGATCTACTTGTACAAAAATATTCAGAGCAGCTCTTTTTGTGGTGGCAAAGAACTAGAAATTAAAGAGATGTGCATCAGTTGGGGAATGGCTAAACAAATTATGGTACATGTTGATGTAATACTCTTTGTCTGTAAGAAATGATAAGCAAAATTATTTCAGAAAAAATTGGGAAGAACTACAGGAACTGATGAAGAATGAAATAAGCAGAACTGGGAAAACCTTGTACACAATAACAGCAATATTGTATGATGATTATCTGTGAAACTTTGACTTCTCTCAGCAATGCACTGATCTGGGATAATCCTGAAAGATTTAAAACTGGGAATGCTCTCCACCTCCAGAGAAAGAAATGTTAGAGTCGTCTTTCAATTCAGTGTATTTTTGGTTTCATTTGGGGGTTTTGGTTATGTATGAGTGTGCTCTTACAACAATGACCAATA
This sequence comes from Monodelphis domestica, assembly GCF_027887165.1. Classification (NCBI taxonomy): domain Eukaryota; kingdom Metazoa; phylum Chordata; class Mammalia; order Didelphimorphia; family Didelphidae; genus Monodelphis; species Monodelphis domestica. The sequence continues at coordinate 383,513,558 of NC_077229.1, read as the reverse complement.
TGGAATTGTTTTGCATGACAATAAATTTTTAAAAAAGAAATAAAATAAAGAGGTTGAGTTAGATGATTGCTATGGTTCAACTCTAAGAATCTATTATTCTAAATGAGGTGAAAATGAACTTCATTGAGCATATCGACTTAAAAGTTCAGCAGTTATCTATTCTAATCTCTTAAAAATCATTCAACACTGGGGTCAATGAGGTCACTGAGTGGATAGAGAGCAAGGTCTGGAGATGAGAGATCCCAGGTTCAAATATAGTCTCAGATACTTCCTCACTATGTGACTGTGTGCAAGTCACTTGACCCTTACTGACCCTTCCCTCACTTATGCCTTAGAACCAAAATATAGTATTGATTCTAAGACAAAAGTAAAGAGTTAAATTTTTTTTAAATCATTCAACATGATTTTACTACATTCTAAATAACACATACATGCTTTGTGAGTTTAGGGAAAGTATGGAAATATACTGTATCTTTTTTTAATATTTTGAACAAAATAAGTATTTAATCCTGTTTATTCATTTGGCCACAAAAAGCACCATCACTTGATTTAATTTTCGTTCTGTTTCCATTTTGTGTTTGTTGATTCTATACATAGTGGGAATCTGGTAGTAGTTTTGCCAGCGTTACATTAGGAGATTTAGAGCATAATGACAACATATTAAAAAAATAATTAAAAACCTTTCAGTTTGCCTATTTTGGTGGGGCAATAGATCATAGTGGGTAAGGAACTGACCCTGGAATCAGCAAAGCCTACCTTCAACTCCTGCCTTCACCACATACTTGCAGTGTGACCCTGAAGAAATCATATAACCTCTTAGTCCCCTAAGCAACTTTCTAAGACTCAGCTTCTGTGAAGTTGTTGAATCTGGATCAAAGAAGCCTCTGCACAACAGAAATTTCTTCACACCAATAAAATCACTGGTCCTAATAACCCAACCCAACTATGTTAATCATTTAAAGATATATAGGCAGGTACAGTAGATAGACCTCTGGGACTGAAGTCAAGAAGTCCCAAGTTCAAATCAACTCTCAGATACAGAGTTCTGTGTATCCCTCAACAAATCACTTAAGCTATGTTTGCCTCAGTTCCTCATCTGTAAAATGAGCTGGAAAAGGAAATGGCAAACCCCTCCAATACCTTTGCCAAGAAAACCCCAAATTGAGGTCACACTAGTCAAATGCAACTGAAATGACTGAAAAACTACAAAAAGTGAGCAATTTGGACTAATTAATCTTTAAGACTTTCTGACTTTAAACAATTCAGGTGGGTTAGACCAACTGACACAGACTGAAAACTTACAAGTCTTCAGACTGAACTTCTCCCAAAGAAAATAACATCAAGATCTAAGAGACAACAGAACAGAACCAACTATACTCAGCCATTCTCTCCAGAAGCATACAGAATCTGGTCCTCTTAACACAAAGACTGAAGTCAAGAAATGAGGTGACAAGAAAGAGTAAAGAAAAAAAAATATTCCACCACAGAGAACTATTATGTGAAAAGGATGTTCAAAATAAAAACCCAGAAGAGAATGACTCCAAAACATCTTTACACAAAGTCTTAAAGGAAAACACAGCTTGGGCAGAATTTCAACTAGAATTCCTGGAGGAGATAAAGCAAAAATTTTAAAGACCCATACAAATAAAATGAGAGTATGGAATAAAACAAATTTGAAAAGAAATGGGAGTTTTAGAAGAAGGAAAGACAACTAATAGTTTGGCATAATAATTACAAAAGCTTACCCAAGCAACAGATTCCTTGAATATTATATGGATCAAGTAGAAGTGTGACTGAAGAATGAGAAATATTCAAATTAAGTCAAAATGCAGGTGGAAAAAAAAAGAAGAAAATGTAAAATAGCTCACAACCAAAACAACCTAGGGAAAAAAATCAATAACAGATGAGAATTATCCAACTACTTGAAATCTAGCACCAAAAAAAAGAAGCCTACACATCATATTTCAAGAAATTGTAGAGGAAAATCATTTAGATATCTGAAAATCAATGGGTAAATTTAAAATATTAAAATTCTACTGATCATCTTTTAAAGAAATCCCAAAATGAAAACCAGGAACATTGTAGTCAAAGCAGGAACACCGAGGTCAAAGAAAAAAATACCAAAAGGAACCAGACGGAAAGAATGCAGGTACCAAGGAACCAGTCAGAATCATATAAGATTTGGCAGCCACCACTTAAAAGTTCAGAGAGCTTGGAATCCGATATTCTAAAAGGCAAAAGAAATTAGTTTATAACTAAGAATAAACTTACTCATCAAAACAGTATAATCCTCTAGGGGGAAAATGATATTTAAGTAGAGTATTTCTTAGCATTACTAATGAAAAGACAAGTGTTACATAGAAACTCTGAAATGTAAACACAAGTCAAGAGAAACTTAAAAGGATAAATGTCTGAACAACCACAAGAGATTAGACAAGATTAAGCTGTTCACATTCTAACTTGACAAAATGATACATGTGTCCCCTCAGAATCCCATCATCATGAGGAGTTATACAGGGAGTCTAATAAAACAAAGGGCCTGAATGTGTGTGTGTGTGTGTGTGTGTGTGTTTTGATGATAATAAAAGATGAAAGGAAAGAAAGGAACATATTAGAGTATATAAAGAAAGAAGGGTAGGTAAAATTATGTAATATAATTTGGATATACAAATATAGACTATAAAAAAAGGATGGAAATGGAGAGCAAGCAACACTTGAACAGCACTTTTATCTGACCTAGTTAAAGACTGAGGGTAACAGAAATCAAAGGGGAACAAGGGAGCAGAAGCAGATTATACCAAATCTAGAACACTGTTGCTGAGAGCACTACTCCTCTCTTACTACTCTCTTCTTTATAAAAAGGGAATGGGAAACCATTTTTGTTCAGTGCAATGAACAACCATTATTCCAAAAGAATCATAAAGAACAATACTACATACCCCTCCTTATAGGTCCTACAGATTGAGATATAAATAACAGTAGAATTTATATAGTTCTTAAAAGTTTTCAAAGTGCTTTAAAATATAATCATTTTGTCTTCACAACAACTCTGAGAAGTAGATGCTTTCCATTTACATGTGAGGAAATTGAAGCAGGAGAATGTCAAGTGACTTGCCCAGGACCACAAACTCATAAGTGTCTAGAACTCAAGTCTTCCTGTCTCCAGGTCCAGCATTCTATTAACTGGAATCATGCTATAGATAAATGTGAACAAACATATGACAGTTGACGTGACCAGTTCTGGAATTTATTTTGCTTGAGTATTCATATTGGAATGAGGATTTTATTTCTCTTTTTTGTTTAATGTATGGGAAAGAGGTGAGAATGAGAGAAGGTAGATTTTCATTAACTGCAAAAAAAAATAGGCTTTTAAAAGAGAGTCTCTGATTAATGCAGAAAATATTAGAAGGAAAGTTCATTGGGGAAAAATCTTTGCAGCAAGTTTCTCTAATAAAGATCTATTTTTCAAGTTATTTAAGGAATTGAGAAAAACTTAAAGAATAAACATCATTTTCCAATTGATATTTGGTCAAAGGATATAAACAAATATGATTAGGTAGCTTTCAAAGTAAGCAATCCAAGTTATCAGAGTCTTGTGAAAAAATGTTCCAAGTCACTATTAATTATGGAAATGCAAATTAAATAGACTCTAAAGTCTCACATCACACACCCCTCAGATTTGCAAAGGTGACAAAAAAATAGAAAAATGGCAAACATTGTAGGGATTTCAAGAAAACTGAATATTAATGCTTTGTTGATAGAAATATGAATTGGTTCAGGCATTCTGGAAAACAATTTAGAACTATGCAAACAATTACTAAAGTGCACAGATCCTTTAATATAGTAATACTACTATTAGATCTATACTTCCATCAGATCAGGCAGAGAGAAATTACCCACAAAGTATAAAAATAATTTATAGGGCAAAGAGCTACAACTTAAGAGGCACCCATCAACTAGGAAATGAGTGAACCAATTGTATTAAAGAATATAATGTGGATGATAAAAGGAATGATTTTAGAGAAATCTAGTAAGTCTTTTATGAACTGAAACAGAGTGAAGTGACAAGAACCAGGAGAATGATTTATTCAAAAACAACAATCTAAAGACAAACAACTTTGAAGGACCAAAGAACCCTGATCAATGCAATGACCAACCACAGTTCCAGAAGATCCATGAAGAAGAATGCTAGCTACCTTCTCACAGAGAGGTGATAGATTTACAATAAAGAATGTTAAACACATTTTTTCAATATATATGTTTCTGCCAACTAAATATAATAATAAATTTCCAAATAAGTTTCCCAAACTTATATGATCCAAATTGCCTCCCTCTCTACCTTCCCCTTCCTCTCCCAGAGCTGGCAAGCAATTTGATCTGGGTTATATATGTATTATCATGCAAAACATCTTTCCATATTGTTCATTTTTGTAAGTGACTAGTCATATAAAACCACAACTCCAAAACAAAAATCCATAATTCACATGCTTTCATCTGCATTCTGACTCTAACAGTTCTTTTTCTGCAGTTGGACAGCATTCATTGTCATAAGTCCCTCAGAAATTGTCCTGGATCATTGTATTGTTGAAAATAGCTAAGTCTATCACAGTTAGTCATTTCATAGTATTGCTGTTACTGTGTACAATGTCCTCCATTGTTCTGCTTATTTCACTCTGTATCAGTTCATATAGGTCTTTTAAGCTCTTTCTGAACCCATCCTGTTCATCATTTCTTACAGCATAATAGTCTTCCACCAACATCATATATCACAATTTGTTGATCCATTCCCTAATTGATGAGCGTTCCTTCAATTTCAGTTTGTTGTCACAAGAAAAAGAGCTGCTATAAATATTTTTATACAAGCAGGTCTGTCCCCTCCATGATCCTTTTTTTTTTATCTCTTTGGGATACAGACCTAGCAGTGCCATTACTAGATCAAAACACATACATTGTTTTATAGCCCTTTGGGCATAGTTCACAACTCCACCAACAATATATTAGTGTGAAAAGTGGGAGATAGTACCTCAGCTATTTAAATTTGCATTTTTCTAATCAAAAGGGATTCAGAACCTTTTTCATATGATTATTGATATCTTTGATTTCTTCATCAGAAAACTGCTTATTCATATCCTTTGACCATTTGTCAAATAGGGAATAACTTTTCTTCTGATAAATTTGACTTAGTTCTCTATAGAGACATCTATATTTTACTGATGATTTTACATAATCAATTAGGGAATCTATTTTGATTAACTATGCATATTTATTATGAAGATTTTGTTGGGGGGGTTTCAGTGGGGTAGATTACATGGTTCTTTTGGAATAACATCTAGGAAGCACCAAATATTTCCACATTATAGCAATTTGCACACATATCAGTGTGCACACATATATAACTTGGTGAAATGAAGGAAGGAGTTAATTTAATAATTAGTATTTACTGAGTGCTAGGAATTGTCTTAAGTACCTTTACAAATATTATCTTATTTGATCTTCATGACAATCCTGAGAAGTATGTGCTATTATAATCCTCTTTTACAATTGAGGAAGTATCTGAAGTCAAATTTGAACTCAAGTCCTCTTGACTCTAAGCCTATGTACTGTACCACCTAGCAGTGTCTAGGCAGTAAATAAGTGGTTTGCCACAGACATAGCCCATGGGATGTTGGGTGTTATTAAAAAGGAATATAATGTAGTTGAAAGAACAGTGTAGGACTTCTGGGTAAACATGGTGGCAGTCTAGATGCAAGACTCTTCCTTTCCTCAGCACCCACCAATATAGACTACCTCAAAAGACAAAAAAAAAAATTCATAAGCACAAAGGGACTCTACACTAGGGTGCAGCATTGAAGGTATGTGGGATTTGGGCATTACCACACTATAAGATAGTAAAAAAATTCCCATCAAAATGCGAGCTGATCTATATTCCCCCACCCCACCTACAGAGCCAGAGTGAGAGCCAGTGCACACCAGAATCAGCAAGTGAGTGAGGGGCACCTCTAGAGTGAGTAAGGGGCACCTCTAGGTCCTTGGGAACTGACTAAGACCACCAAAGACCTACCCCTGATAGCAGCTACACCTGAAACCCCAGCAGGCTGAAGAGTATAGACTGTGGGTACTTGTGGGAAAATAGCACAGAGAAAGGCAGCAAACAGCAGAAGCTGCAGAGATTCAAGAGCTTGCCTCAGGAAAAATCCTTGCTCCTTAACTCCATACACAAAGAGCCTGCCCATCTCACTCAGATTTCTGACTAAAAAGGGAAGGAAAAACCTCCATAGTGATGGCAAATTGTGCCCAGGAGCAACAACTTCCCTGCAAGAAAAAAAAAGAAGAAGGGATTGACCCTGGAAAATATTTTTGGAGAAGAAACCCAGGCTACAGAGGAAGTAGAGGAGAAAATTCAAATAAATCCAAAACCTTTCAAAAAAAAATGGAAATTGTACACAAGCTATTGAAGAACTCAATTTGGAGCTTACCCAAAAGATGGAAACCTTCTGGCAAGAAAAATGGGAAAAGATTCAGAGAGACGTCAACAGTCTAATAGACAAGAACTCCCAATTGGAGAAATAGCTGGAAGCCACAAAAAGCAGGATAGACCAAACTGAAAAGGAAAACCAGTCTTTAGAGACCAGGATTAGGCAACTGGAAGACAATGATCTTGCAAAAGAGCAGTAATTAATAAAGAAAAGTCAAAATAATGACAAAATAGAAGAAACCATAAAATAGCTCACTGACAAGATGACAGATCAGGAAAACAGAGCAAGGAGAGACAATTTGAGAATCATTGGGTTACCTGAAAATCCAGAAATAAACAGAAATTTTGACATCATACCACAAGAAATCATCCAAGAAAACTGCCCTGATGTCCTTGAACAAGGGGGGGAAAATAGACATTGAAAGAGTTTATAGAACAGCCTCTACACTAAATCCTCAAAAGACAACTCCCAGGAATGTAACTGTCAAATTCCAGAGCTTTCAACCTAAGGAGAAAATTCTACAAGAAGCCAAAAAGAGACAATTCAGATACCAAGGAGCACCAACCAGGATCACACAAGAACTTACAGCTTCCACACTAAAGGACTGTAAGGCTTAGAAGATGATATTCAGAAAGTCAAGAGAATTATTACTTAAAATATCTTTATTGTTATTGATCAAGAAATAGCTAAATCCGATCTTCTAAATAATGGTCTGAATAGGGTGGAATAGTTTTGAAATTCACACAACCATTCTGGAGGGCAATTTGGAACTATGCCCAAAGGGCGCTAAAAGACTGTCTGTCCTTTGATCCAGCCATAGCACTGCTGGGTTTGTACCCCAAAGAGGCAATAAGGATAAATACAAGAATACAATACAAGTACAAGAATATTCATAGCTGTGCTCTTTGTGGTGGCAAAAAATTAGAAAATGAGGGGATGCCCTTCAATTGGGGAATGGCTGAACAAATTGTGGTATATGTTGGTATTGGAATACTATTGTGCTCAAAGGAATAATAAAGTATAGGAATTCCATGGGAATTCCTGGAACAACCTTCAGGAAGTGATGCAGAGTGAAAGGAGCAGAACCAGGACAACATTGAACAGAGAGACCGATACACTGTGGTACAATCAAATGTAATGGACTTCTCCATTAGTGGCAATGCAATGATCCTGAACAACCCAGAGGGATCTATGAGAAAGATCACTATCCATATTCAGAGGAAAAACTGTGGGAGTAGAAACCCAGAAGAAAAACAACTGCTTGATTACATGGGTTGAGGGGGATATGATTGGGGATATAGATACTAAAAAACATCCAAGTGCAAAAATCAACAGCATGGAAATAGGTTCTGATCAAGTACACATGTAATACCCAGTGGAATTGCATGTTGGCAACAGGAAGGGTGGGGGGAGGGAGGGATAGATAGAATATGATTCTTGTAACCAAGAAATGATGTTTGAAATTGACCAAATAAAATAAAAATGCAAAAAAAAACCCAAAACCCAAAACTGAGGAATTTGGGGCGCACCCTCCCAGGTTGCTCCACTCGAGCTGTCTTGCTTGCCAAAAATTCGACATTATTAATAAATCTCTCGTTACTTTTAAGTTAAAAAAAAGAAAGAACATTGCACTAGGAGTCAGGATATCAGGGCTCTAACTGTGACACTGAAACTAGCTATATGATACTGGGCAAAACTTTCTAATTCTCTGATTTTTCATCTGTTAATGTAATCTATTGCCAAGAATGTTGCAAATAGGAACAGCCAGGAATGTTACTATAGGAATGTTAAGGGGACTGGGGCAGGAATTGGATATAGTATCTTTTTACTACTTATAGTAGATCACGGAGGTGCCTAATAGCTTGTGTCTACTGAAGTAACTGTTTTGGGTCTATGCAAGGATAACTGCTGGAGACAGATGTAAAAAAAAAAACCATAAAAACCCCTCTATTTAATAAATATTGGAAAAGGTTTGAAGAAAGGTAAGGAAAGGTAAAGAAGGTTGAGGATTAGGACTGATTCCCTAATCTTAAAGTAGTCTAAGCTTTTCCCCTCACCACTAGCCTATAAAACGCTTACTCCCTGCTTGAGGAACTTGAGCCTCCTTAAAACTATCACTAAAACCTCCAGGTCTATACTAAATGAGCTACACTAATTACTAATCCCCTCAATTATATCAGTAAGTTTAATGTCTCCTTAGATGTTTAAATCAGTTCAGTTATTCACTCTCTCTGCCTACTGCCATCCCTTCTGGGTCTAACTAGGTTTTTTCTGCCTAAGCAGGCCACAAAATGGCTTGGCCCTCTCAGCAGCTGCATAAAGGGAAAACAATCTCTCTTTCTTTTTTCTGTTGATTTCCCCCACCGACTTACTCAAGAAACTCTAACCTGTTCTCCTCCTTCACCTGCCACTGGGTTTTTTCAGTGTTCCAAGGAACAGAAACACCAGTCTCCTCCTAGTTCATTGGCAGTTGGAAAACCCCAACTGACTCAGATTACCCAGAATTCCAACAGGTACCCTTCCCAAGATTCTGTCTGGTCCTAAGGAAACCTTGCTCATTCTTCTTTACCCTGTCTTTAGCTGCTAAAATCCCAATTACTCCAAATGGTCCTCATTAGTCCTATGCCTTAATTAATCCTAATAGCAGGGACAGTCTTCCTATATTTATTTTCCTAGCATTTAATTTATCATAATTCTTGGCATATAGTAAACACTTAATAAGTTGTATGTGTATGTGTGGAGTTGGGGGAGAGGAAGGGGGAGAGAGAAAGAGAGATAGACAGAGACAAGAGAGAGAGAGAGAGAGAGAGAGAGAGAGAGAGAGAGAGAGAGAGAGAGAGAGAGAGAATGGGAGGGAGGGAGAATGGGAACTGGGGTCTATACCTGGGATTTTATCACTCTAAAGTGATTCTAGTATTTGCTTAAACAATGAAAAATATGGAAATGCATTTTGCAATGATAATACATATATAACCCAGATTAAATTGCTTATCATCTCTGGGAGGAGGGAGAGAAGGGAAAGAGATGGGTAATTTGGATCTTATAGCTTCAAAAAACATTTGTGAAAATTGTTATTGCATATTATTGGAAAAATAAAATATCTTTTAAAAATTAAAATTAAATAAAATTTTAAATGATTTTTTAAAGTGTTCCTAGGGAGGAACTGCCTCTAATGATATTGGTCCTGCACTTTTTTGCAACCAATAGTCTTAGAGACTTGCCTAGGGTCTTGAGAGATTGAATGACTTTCTCATAGTCACATAGTATATGTCAGAAGCAGAACTTGAATCCAAGTCTTCCTGATGCTGTGGTGAGCTCTCTATACTAGTAAAAAAAAAATCATTACGGGAATCAATTGGATTCATGTCTATAAATTGTCTTGTTTGTGATATAATTCTGGTAGTTGTGTTGATTTAAGTTATGCCTTGTACACAGGTGTTAACAGATGGAGTGTTGACTGAGCTTGGCTGCCTTGTATGAAATGCATTACCTATTAAATTCAAACATAATTTAACTTATTGTTGGTTATTAATGGTCTCTAATGTAGGCAGTAACTGTCAACTGAAGAACACATCACTAAGTTCCCTTATAATTTCAGGGATCTCTAACTTACATTAAATGGCTAAGGAATGTACTTCTGTCAAAGATTTAAGAATAGTTTAGTATAGGCCTTCAGCAAAGGAGCAGATGGACAAATTGCCATTCAATGACTCAGCTGGAAGAGATGATATATTAAAATACCTAATTTCCATGTCTTACCACCTTCAAATATATTTTTTAAATACTTACAAAAATACTAAGGCTTAGTCCTCTTCAAACAACTCACATACTTCAAGGATTCATGACTTCATCCATATGAAACAGTTCAAAATGCTTTTATTTCTGGCTAGATGGTTAAGTAAGTTGCTGGGGCCAAAAACCACTACATCCAGCGGCCAACATTCAGTGTTAAGGCTTTGCTTACTCAACTCAGCTGGTCCTTTGATGACAGAGACACAGAACAACCTCAGACCCATTCTTGAAATTTTCCCAACTTGACAAAACCAACAAGGACTTGCATTCTGCTGGCATCACCTTTAAGAATTCAGCACCAAATAAATACACACCAGCATGAGGCACGGGAGTATGACGTTAGTACAGAAATCAACTCTAATAAGAGAGAATGAAAGGCAGAAAGCCACCTATGACATGATCTCTACTGAATAGAAAAGTGTCTGGGAGGGGGAATTTGAGAGTGGCTTGAGGAGCAGAAGAGAGAGCCAGAAATGTGATTCATCTTTTTGATCTCAGATGAGAGGAAAACAATCACTGGAACAAGGCATGCTACAGAACTGCCATCTTCTGGAGAAAATTCGATTCTCAATAAAAGAACCATAATGACAGAAATGTGAGCTCACCTAGTCTGAGTTGTAAACAACAGGAAATCCCACCTGACATGCCTGACAAGTGGCCAGTCAGCCTTTGCTTGAAGACTGTCAAGGAAGATGAACTAACTCAACATCTCCTAGGCAGCTCATTCCAATTTCTCCTTGAAACTTCTCCCCATTCTATTGATTCTGATAAGAATAAAAGTAATTAGGTAGAAGTCACAAAGCAGAAAATGTGCAACCACATACATAGGATACAAGGAGAGAGAAGGTTTGGTTGCCATAACCAAATGGTGTATACACTGAGAATAGCTATAGCAGCTGACACAGACTCTAGGATTCAAAGTGGCAAATTCAGCCATGGTGCAATGGGGAAAAATAGAAACAGAAAGAGGAGAGTTCTAAACTAAAAGGCTCCCAAACTCCATGAAGTAAAGAGGTTGGTTCTGGGGTTCTAAACTTTGTATGTGACATAGACCCCTTTGGCAAAATGACAAAGCTTATAGACCCACTGTTTTTCAGTACATGAAATAAATATATATATAGAGAGAGAATTACAATGCAAAGCAATTATATTGGTATAATTTTCAAGCATTTTTTAAAAGTTCACCAACCCCAGATTAAAAACCTCCCTGACTAAGTTGAGTTAAATATGATGATTCTTGCAATAGTGGGAGTTGAAGTCATGTTCCCTGTTTTACCTAGAAAGTATGCATCTAGTTATCAGAAACTGCCATTTTCCATGATCACCATGATTAAAACTAACAAAAGAGTTAGAACTAAAAGCAAACAAGTAGCTAACCTAACCCAATAACTTGACTAGTGAGGAAACTGAGATCTAGATTTTTTAAAAGTGACTTTTCCAAAATCATACAGTATGATGACTCAAAGCTAGGCTTTCCATCATACCACAGAAGGAGAGGACTTGTCAGTAAACTACAGAAATAAAGCAATACCTCTTTAGAATTTGTTAGGGAAGGTATCTCACTGGTGGACCAGAAGAAAGAACATTAAAGCCCAGTGAAGCACAAGCAGGGAAACAGGGATACTGAGTGAAGGAAAAGGCACCTGGCAAGTCATCGTGAAGGGCTTCTGATTAACCATGGGTTATTCAGAGAGAGAGGTGCTTTGAGGGTGACATCACTAGTGTTACTTAGTCTGGCCTGTGTCTTTCTGGAACAGTAAAATTAAGTGCAATTTGAATGAGATTTGGAAGGCTCTCTGATGCAAGGCAGCCAATGTGATCCTGGTTTCTTTTCCATCTCTGATAAATTCTCTGTGACTGTAGTATCCCTTGCTTTGTAGTGATTTCCAAACAATATATCTTCTGTGGAATTTGTGACCTCTAGGAAGCAGTCACATAAGTGCCTTGGCAAGCTGCCATGGTCAGGGAATTGGCCAATGACAAATTGAGAGCCTCGCAGCTCTGTCCTTGGCCCTATTTGGTTAAACATTTGTATCAATGATGGTCATCCAGATAAGATATTTGGCACAGATAAAATATTTATCATGCTTGCTTTGCATGAAGCTGAATGAGTTCTCCAATATGTCAGAAGACAGAGTTAGGGTTCAAGAAGAACTTGATGTACTGAAACAATGGAACAAATCTAATAGGATAAAATTGCATTTAGCAGAAATATAAAATTCTGCACTTACATTTTTAAACAATCATCCACAGAATTATAGGTTGGTGGTGTGGGGGCTCAACAGATGTTTTTAATGCCCTGAAAATTCAATAAGATGCCATGGTTTAATGTGACAGTCAAAAAAATCTAATATAATCTGTGGTCACATTAATGAAACTATCAGATCTAGACATTGGGTGCTAATGATGCCATCATATCCTTCCTGATCAGAGCACATTTGGAGTATTGAGTTCATTCCATATTTTAGCAATGGAGCTAGAGCACAGCCAGTTTGGGGGAGGAGGGCAACTAGCATATAGATGGCACTTAAAACTACTTCATCTGAGGATCTCTGGAGAGAATTGAGGATGTAAAATGTAGAGAAAAGATGACCTACATGGTAAATGATTAAAATCTTTATATATTCTGAGGCAAAAATATGGCTCAGAGTTTAACTCCATCTAATGTTAAAAAAAAGGTCTTCATAGAAGAAAAAGCTTCCTAGCAATTAAAATTGTCAAAAATTGGATAGACTGCTTTACTAGAGAGTGAGCTCCACACACTTTGTATCTTTGATGTTTTCTAGAGACTGAATGATCAATCACTTATTAAAGATATTGTATGTGGGATGAGAGGAAGATTCTGCTTCAATCTGACCATCTCTGAGATGCCTTTTCAGATGTGGAATTCTATGATTCTAGGAATGTTCTTACATTGGTCTTCTACAGTTTGAAGTTTCCTACAAAACCTTCTTCCTTCCCTTGAGGGCATCTCTGTTCTAGATCTTGTTTTCTGATGGATTTATGGTAGCAACATAACAATATTTCTGGCCTTACCAACTCAATTCAATTTAGTTCTTTTCAACTATGACACAAGTTAATACCATTAGCAGACATCTAACTAGTTTGGAGTCACCTTGGTGGGTGAGGTAAAGAGCAGAAGTAGGACCCAGGAATGGAATTCATCTATTTTGGTGAGGAGAAAGCAATCACTAGAACAGGGCAAACAACAAAGGTGCCATCTTTTGCAGGAACTCTGAATCAGTAAGGGAACTAAAGTTACAATGTGAAACCATCAACTTGTAAACAAAGGGAATCGCTAGGACCATATAAATAGCATGACTAGCAGTCACCTACTTTGTTTCTAAACTTTCAAGGAGGGTGAATCCACCATTCTGATCCGATAGGGCTCTACTTGTTCAGTTTTTCTTACATCAAATCTGAATTTACCTCTTTGAAACTTCTACCCATTCTTCAAGTTCTAATGAGAATCAGGAACAATGGGCAGAAGTTGTAAAGAAGTACACTGGCAACCATATACTTGGGATACAAGGACAAAGAGGCTTTGGCTCCCAATGTGACATCATTGAGAATACCTGGGACAGAGAGATAAGGACTAAACATAGCATTTGGCACTGACACTTCCAAGATTCAAAGTAGCAAATTCAGCCATGGGAGAAAAATGGAAACAGAAGGCAGAAGAGTTCCAAACTAACATGTTCTCATACTCCATGAGTAAATAGGTTGGTTTAGCAGTTCTTAACTTTCTTCTATAAAATGTATATGTGTGTATATATAAATATAAATATATACACACATACGCTATGTGTGTGTGTGTATATTCCATTGGCAGTCTGGTGAAACTTATGGGCTTTTCAGATCTTTTTCAATTCATAAAATATGTAATATTATGATACAAACCAATAACATTGAAATAGGTATTAAAATATTTTTAAGAAGCATGTTTACCAGGTGCAGTTGGTGGCTCAGTAGATTGAGAGCCAGGTCTAGAGACAGGAGGTCCTAGGGTCAAAACTGACCTCAGATACTTCCTAGATCTGTGACCCTGGGCAAGTCACTTAGACCTTATTGCCTAGTCCTTTCTGTTCTTGTGCCTTGGAACCAATACATAGTATTGATTATAAGGTGGAAGGTAAGGGTTTAGGAAAAAAAAATAAGTTGGTCAATCTCATGTTAAGAACTCTTCTGTACAGATGAAATGAAATACCATATGAGCACACTTCCTTCTTTCTGCCAACATTTTTCCAGTTACCCAGAATCAAGACTTGGAAGTCAACCCATACTGTTCATTTTCATTTCTCTATCATATCTAAACAATTGTAAGGTTTTGTCAGGTTCACCTCCTCAACATTGTTCATACCCATCCCTTCTCTATATATTCTCAACCACCTTTTCAGTCCCTACTCACCTAGCCTATCTCTTCTCCAATCCATCCATTATACTGTACCAAACAGATAGTCCCAAAGGGCAGGTCTAATCATGTCACTCCCTACCCAATTAACTTCCCTAAGTCCCTACTGACTTTAGGATAACTATAAAGTCTTCTGGCACTTAAAATCCTTAACCATCTGGATCTAATCTATCTTTCCAGGCTGATTACACATTAGTTCCCTTCACACTGGTTATATTCCAGTCAAACTGTCTTATTTAGGATCATGAGATCATAGAAAGGGTCTTAGAGGCCATCTAAAATTTTAATCCCTTTTTTTACAGATGAGGAAACTGAGGTTGATTGAGGTTAAGTGATTGCCCTAGTGACTTAGGGTTACATAGCTAGTATAACTGAAGAAGGATTTGGATTCAGATCCACCTAACTCCAAATTCAAAATTTTATTCACTCTACTTGTTGAAGAGAATCTTACAGTGGAAAGTGTGATGGATTTGGAGGCAGAACCCCTGGGTTCAAATCTGGGCTCTACCACCATCCCATCACTTAAATTCTCTGAGCCTCAGTTTCCTCTACTAGGATCTCAAAGGTCCACTAGAGCACTAACTCTCTGACTAAAAGATTTCATGATCTCTTGCTTATGAGCCTTTGCTCAGATTGTCTCCTAAACCTAGAACTCTCTCCCTCTTTGCCCTTGATTCTTGGAATGTCTAACTCCCTTCTGTTTACAGCTCAATTGTTATTCCTTTCAAGAGGCCTTTCCTGATTCCCCTAATAGTTAGTCTTCCCTCTCAAAGTTGGTGTCTTCATTTTGTAAGGATCCTGTATTTATTTATCTGTGAACAGGCAGCCCAGTAGTAAATAAACTTCTCAAGAGTAGGGACTATCTCAGCTTTGTGTTTGTATTCAAGGCACCTAGTATAGTACCTGGCGCAGAGGAGGTTGTTGGCTAATTAATAGATTGATTTGAGTGTGCTCACTGGGGTTCCCTATGGCAATAAAACCATAGATCTGGACCAAATACATAAGCATATGCATGTAGGCACATATACACATGAATACATTTAAGTGGAAGTTGTTCTTAGTAGCTTAGTGAGGACTTTTGGAGGTGCATTTCTGTAGTTAAAGAATTTTCAGAACCTAGATATGTATCAGGGAAATAAAAATCTCAAAGAAAAAAAGCATTGTTCTTTTCTTCTTTTCTCTCCAGAAGATATAAGGAAGATGGTGAAATGCTTAAACTGCCTTCCTCTTTCTCTAAAAAGAATGTCATACTTTTACTCCCAAGTTTCTCTAACCTTTGTTCATAATTTATGATTTAATTAATATTTCAAAGAAAGCTAACTTTAGATTTAAAATTATGACTATTGTTAACTGCTTTTGATTTTGTGTATTTAATTATTTGGGAGAAGAGGGTAGCAAAAGAATGACTGAATTCTGTTTTATACACACATAAATATGTATATATGTGTTTGTGTGTATATATATTTAGTTGTATGTATACAAATTGAGAGAAATCTTACCTTAAGTTTCAAACTCTAGCATTTTATCCTAAGAGCTCCTAAAATAAGAGAGAATGTAATGGATATTGATTTTTCTCATATTTTACATAAATATTCCAAGGTGGGATTAAGGTACATCTCTAGCTATTTGTTTTTAATTTAATAAGTTCCGTAAGTGAAAATCAAGTCAATTGATATTCCTATCTGATAAAGGGAGATGGGTGGTTTTTGTCCTGATGCCTTCCTCCTTTCTTTCTTTCCGGCATCCCTCCATAAGTATGGAGCAAGGAGAGAGTTCTTCCTACTTTAAGAAGGAAAAGCAAGTGAGTAGAAGGTCTAGCCACTCTCACATGTCAAGGATGGAGGTCAGTCACATAAGAGTAAAAATGTTTTCTTTCCTCTTTATCTCCTACACCCAACCATTGCAGGCAGCGCAATTGATTATAATGCTTACCTTGAAGTAATTTATTCCAATAATGCTGTCTTTAGCAAAACATTTCTGGATACCCCTTAGAAATTCTGAAAAGAGTTGATTTCTTCAATATCTTCAGAGGTCAAGTCAATGAGCATTTATTAAGCAACTGTTATGTGCCACACACTGTAAGAAGTGATATGGACGCAAAGAGAGGCAAAAGATAGTCTCTGATCTCCTGGAGCTCTCTACACAATGGGAGAAAAACCTGCCAATGATTGTGCACAAATAAGATGTGGGTGTCTGCATATATGTGTGTGAGTGTGTATGTATATGTGTGTCTGTGCATATGTATGTGTGTCTCTGTGTATATATCAGTGTATGTCTATGACTCTGTGTCTTGGTATATGTATCTGTTTGTGTGTGTGTCTGTGAGTCTGTGTGTGCCTATGTGAGTGTCTGAATGGGTGTATCTTTGTGTGTGTGTTTGCATTTTGTCTGTGTGTATGTTGTGTGTCTGTACGTGTATTATATATATGTTGTGTATGGTATTTTATGTTATATATACATACCTACATCTTGCATATACATATATATATTGCATATATATGATACATCTTTGGTAGTATCAGAGGGAAGATGCTAACATTAAGGAATATGAGAGATAGTTTCCTGAAGAATGTGGGATTGTAGCTGGGATTCCTAGGAAGCGAGGGAAGCCAGCCAGTGAAGTTAAGAAGGGAGAACATTCCTTGCTTTGGGTATAACCAGTGAAAATGTCCTGAGTTAGGAAGTGGAATGTCTTATGTAAGGATCCATAAGAAGGCTAGTCAATGAATATCGGAGCGTGTGAAATGAGTAATAAGGGGTACAAAGACTGAAAAGGTAGATAAAAAGCAGCTTTTGAAGGGACAACAAGAGGGATTTGTATTTGCCTTTGGAGACAACAGGGATTCCCTGGAATTTCTTGAATGGGAGGAAGAGAGTGATACAATCAATCAAAGCTGTGCTTTGGGAAAATCGCTTTGATAACTGAATTGTAGATTGATAGGAATAGAGGAAAGACTTGAAGCAGGGAGACCAACCAATAGGCTTTTGTAAATAGTTCAGGGATGAGGTGATGGGGGCCTGTGCTGGGGTGATGGTCAAGGAGGGAAGAAGGCATAAAAGAGTGATGTTACAAATAAAAAATCAGCAGGAGCTGGTGACAGATTGGATATGAGGCGTTGAGAGAATGAAAAATTGAGGAGGACACATTTTCATCCTTTGATAGAGGATTTTATTTTGAGAATCAACATAATGTTTTGGGGGACTGAATTAATGAATAAGATGAGTAACCAAGATGAGTAGTCTTGCTGTACTTTTTTTTTAAAACTGGGTGGTAACTACATGAGTTATCTGAGTCACTACATAAGTAGTAACTACAAAGTAAAAAGATTAGTTTCTTGATGTGATTTGAAAGATATATGAAGTCATACCTCCTACTTGCAGGCTTAATGTACTATTGAATGTAAGAGTCATCCAAGGATCCAAGGGAAGCTTTTAATTAAAAGAAATAAAGGGGGGACTCCAATTCAGATTCAATAGTTTACTTTAACAAGGGTAGAATTCTGGCTATTTTTGGTTCCACTGTTGACTCACTCACTATATAACCACAGTAGGTTTACATAAATCATTCTTTTCTGGCACCTGAATTTCTACCAAACTGTTCTTATTTCCTTCTTTTTGTCAGCATCACACTTCCATCAAGGTGCAAATCTGATATTTCGTTAGTGGCATGGAGGTGACTTTGGTTTCTTAAAATCTTCAGGTACAAACCAAAAGATTAGAAAATCCAGTCTCCTTAAGTGTGGTCAGACTCATCACCATAAGTTTGGCCATCAAGTGATGCCATTTTGGTTAGAGACAGCTCATGAAGGGGCCCTTTCTTTGAGGGACTGGGGGAGAATAATTACCCTGATGAAATCATGGATCTTTCAGAGTATCAAGGCAGTCCAACATCTCACCAAAAGACTTCATTGTCCTTGACAAATGCTGATCCCAATAAATATCATCTTACTATATCCCAAGCTTCTTTCAATGTTTAATTAACAACACTGTGGTAGACTCCATACAGAATACACTTGACCCTGATGATTCAACAAGCTTTTGAGAAGGTTTACAATACAGAACTTCTTTTTATGACTTACTTTTCTCCTTTCTCTTTGGACTTTTTTTATAGCTGGAGGAGAGGTACAAAATTAACTAGGTTAAGAGTTGGGTGTTAAGTGCCCAAAGAAACCTGACTAAAGGAGGTAGATTTGAAAATTCTGACTAAATAATGAAGGGGGAAATAGCCTGGAGTTTGACAAATAAAAGAATGTTTTTTATTCTACATCTCTCTGTGCAAAGGGGAAGACTCCAAACTGAAAGGCTGAATACCTCATTGCAGAGGGAGGGAAAAATATACTAAGGCATACTTGCAAAGTCATTTAAATGATTTGTTTCCTTTTCTTAATCCATGTGAATTCAATTGAAGCAAAAACTACTTGTCATTTACTCTAAGCCCCTCCTGTTTCATTTTTTAAATGTGTTTTTATAGACCCATTGTGTATTTGCTCACATAGCTCAGTGGGCTGAGTTTCCTTGATTCTGCTCTCTGAAGATGTCAGTGTGTCAGCTAAGCCAAGGGTGGCAGCAGTAATTGTTACTCTGGTACCAAATAGCTCAGTAATCACTGTAATAAAGTCACGCAGAAGGGTTTCTACACAAGTTAGCAGCGGCTCCAGACAGCTCTCCTGGGCTCTGCTCACTTAGTTTTGCTTCTTTGCAGAGCTCTAGTGAACTATTTACCAGAACACTGAAATCTGGCAAAATCCTCAACTTCCAAAAACATTTGATGGAAGAGCAGCCAGATGTTTGCTGAAAGAAGGGTGTTTCAACCTGACAACAAATGAAACCAGAAAGATCTGTGTCATTTTTTTTTTGGTGTCAGGGCCTTTATTCATTTAACAAGCATTTATTATCTAATTTGTGTCAGGGACTGTGCTAAGACTCATAGACAAAAAGGAAAGGCGCCCTTCTTTCAAAGTGCGTACCTTCTACTAAAGGAGACAACATATAAATATCACAGGATCACAGGTTTCAAGACCTCAAAGGGAGCTTGGTGGCTACTTAGTCAAACTCAGACCCCAAAGGAACACCTGCAATTACGCATGTAATGGACAGTGGCATAATCTCTGTTTGAAGATCTCTAAAGAGGGAAAAATCACCATCTCTTGACAGTCCATTCCACTTTGGAGTAGCCCCAAATGTGAAGAATTTTGTTTTCCTGACTTCCAGCCCAAGTTGACCTCTTGAAATCTGCTCCTGGTTCTGTCCTCTGAGTTCAAACAAAAATCAATCTATTATTTCTTTCATATGACAACAATGCAAATGCTTGAACATTGTCTTTTGTTTCCTAGGCTAAACCTTTCACATATTCATGTTTCATGGACTCATAGTGCTTCATCATTGTCATTACCCTCCTCTAAACATTCTCCAATTTATCAATCTCCTTTTAATTAATTAATCAGGATGTTGAAACCTTCATTGTTATTATTTAGTAATTTTCCAGTATTACCCAATTTGTGACCACATTTGGTGTTTATTGGCAAAGATGTTAGAGTGCTTTACCATTTCCTTCTCTAGCTCATTTTATAGATGAAGAAACTAAAGCAAATGGGATTAAATGGCTTGCCCAGGGTCACACTTCTAGATCTGAACTCGGGAAGAAGGGTCTTCCTGACTCTAGGCTGCTCACCTAGCTTCCCTTTATCCAGAGCTAATCATAATTACTACTCTATTTACATAAATAAGTAGATAAAAAACAAAACTCCCAAAATCACTTCTGTGGGCTGAAAAGTGTAACTTGAGGTGACATCATGTGTTTAACTTCAACTTTAACTGATCAGCAATTTCACTAGCATATCCACATAGAAATTCCCCTGAACCTTTATTAAAGGTTAATTTCATTGCTGTATTAGAGGGTTGGTTTGGGTATAATGGAGAAAGAGTTGATGATAAATTCCAAGAAGGTAGAAGGAGGGTGAGATGGATCCTCCCCCCCCTTCAGTCTTCTTTAAATGTCTCCCAGGGGACAGCTGGATGGCTCAGTGGATTGAGTCAGACCTAAAGACAGGAGGTCCTAGGTTCAAATATGACCTCAGACACTTCCCAGCTGTGTGACCCTGAGCAAGCCACTTAACCCCCCATTGTCTAGCCCTTACCACTCTTCTGCCTTGGAGCCAATACACAGTATTGACTCCAAGATGGAAGGAAGGTAAGGGTTTTAAAAAATTAATTAATTAATTAATTAATATGTCTCCCCACTAACGCTGCCTTTACTCCCCTCTAATAACTATGTTTAAAGGGTGAGAATCTTCCCTTAGGGAAAGAGAGAGAAATCAGCTCTCTCCCTCTTCCACTATGACAAGGAAGTCAATTTAGGATAACTGACAACTTTATTCTAACAATTGGGCTTGGGGTAAAAAAAAAAAGATGTCTGAAGGTTGGGGTCTAAAGGAAAGAGGATAAAGGAAGTCCCTGTCTGTCTAAAATATCCCTTTCCCTCCCTCCAAAGTTGAGACTCAAGCTTGCCAGCCTGGTCTCTGAGAGGTTCAGATTTGTGACCCCTGGTCTATCACAGCAGAGCCTGGTGTCACAGGAGCTGTGTGAGACCTTGCTATGCTGTTCTTATTCTTCTCAAGTTTCTGCCCACTTTCTTGGTATCTTTGGGGGGAAATGGTGAATTAGGTTCAATGAGGGATTTTGTATAGCTCAGAAGACAATCTCTGATCAGACTGTCACCTTTGCTGTCTCAAGATAGAGAGAGGGATCAACTGCCTCTCCTTGGAATCTCCTCTTCCCTCAAGATTCCAAGTCTCCTCAACCATCCTCCTCTGTGGATGGAAACCTTTGCATGTCTTCCAGGCTCTGTCATTCAAAGTCTCTGGCTTATTCCTCTATCACATTGCTATGTGGTCAACCTTCTGATAATAAGCTTCTCAACACTTAGTTAGGCTTGTACATATCTACCACTACTTTCGCCCATCAATCAATACCTCTTCAATCTGATAGGATCTTCTAGAGTTTGTGCTCTGTTGGCATGACCTCCAAGAGCCCATAGTACCTACAGCAACAGGATTGGCATCAGAGTAGGACTTTAATAGAAAGGACACCACACAGTTCATTGTTTTTCTATGTGCTCCAGGACTCCCAATATCCCTAAATCTCACTTAGACCTACTATCTTACCCTTTATTTATTATTTTTAAGGACATCTCCTTCACACCTCAATAGGGTTTGACAATAAAAGGATCTACATGTCTGCATTCCTCATATCCAAATGACAAATGACAAGTTACTCCCAAAAGATTTACATTTCCATTTCTTAGCAATGACACACTTTCCAAAAGCATCTAACAGCCACCCTGAAAAAGAGCCATTAAGCCCATCACCAAAGGTGTGCAAAGACAAAAAAAGTATACAAGAAAACATTCAGAATAATAATCTTCATGGTGATAAGGAGCTAGAAACAATGTATATGCACATCAACTGGAGAATGGTTGAGGGGGAATAAATGACATAATTATAAGGGAATCTTGTATAATCATAAATAACAAATACAAACAAAGCAGAAACATAGAAAGCTTCATATTAATGGATTCAGAGTAAAATAAGCACAGCTAAAAGAGCACTACTTTAAATGACTGCAACAATGAAAATAAAAAGAGAAATTTGAACTCTAAGTAACTGGAAAAAAACAATAATAGCCTCCAAGGAAGAAAATTATGAAGTACAGTTCCCTCAGGTATGGAAAGAGTTGTAGGATTAGGGTAGTAAAATAATGGATGCATTCTCAAATTCTATCCCTGTATTAGGTATTTGATTGTTTTTTGTTTTGGTAAGGGAGGATTCAACTAAAGGAAGGATATTTTCATAAATTACCCTTTATAAAAGCGATAGATACTAACAAAACAGTTGTTTTTGTGTTGTTTTTTTTCAAAAAGGAAGGGAAGGTGGAAGGGAGAAAGAAGTTGGGGAAAGAAAATGAGAGGAGTAGAGTTGAAAGAAGAGGAGCAGAGAGGAGAGGAGAGTAGAGGAGAGAAGAGGAGAGGAGTTAAGAGGAGAGGAGAGGAAAAAAATAGATCCATTTGAAAGATGTCCTATAAGTTATATGAAAAAATAAAAAATATCTCCTGTATAAAAAGAGAAACAAGTTTTTGACATCTTTTAAAAAATATCTCACATTGCATATGGTGACAATGCTCCTTCTTCATAACAACAAATTAATTATGTGGCAAAGTATGATTATCGCCATTTCATTGGAGGGCTCAGAAACTGAGGCTCAGAGTGTCACTTGTTGAAAGTTAAATAGCTAATAAATATTGGAGTTGAGACTCAGGTTTGGTACTTATGCAGTCCAAGGGTCCCTGCTAGCTATACCACTTTACCTCTCAGAGTTTTGATGAGACATCAATAATGTCAAGCAAGAAGCTCTAAATGCCCCAAATCTGGACTGAGGGAGATCCATACTTCTACTTTCATAGGAAATTATTGAATTAAGCAAGATTTCAAGACAACTTATGGCTTTGGTGGTTTATCATTTATCTTGAATGCATATTCAAATAAATGAAGTCATCCACATGGAACGTAAGCAATATTTTGATGATTACAAGGACATGGGGAACTTACATTTATCATACACCCAGTAGAGTATGAGCCTGGTGAGGCTGCAAAAAGAAGTTTGATTTACCCATTCCTGATTTCTATGCTGAAGATTTCACTGCAAAGAATTTGAACCTTTTCTTAACTGTTTTTAGTTGCATTTCAAATACTTACAACAAATCTAGGTTTGTCACCTTGTGTCAGACTGTTATTTTTTTAAAGCATGATTGGAACAGAGGTCCTTTAAAAGATGTTCAATTATTTAGGGTGATTTAGAAGTTAGGCAATAGCTAACAGTTTCTTACCTCTTGCTTTTTTTGGTAGTCTAACATCTTATAAGAGATTTAGAATACAAAGTGGAAAAGAATCTTTACTGGAAATTCCTGTCATATCCAAAGAGAAAACATGAGCTAGGCTCTAAACATCATTTTTAATAGCACTTGTTCTCGCATATTCATAACTAAATAAAACAAACATTATTGAAATCAATCCACAGATTGACCACATAGTCAGTTCAGAGGGATCCTGGCGAATCAGTGAAAACAGAAAATGACCATAAAAGCATTTAAACACATACATCTGTATTTATTTACATCTGTGATCTCATTTCCTTCAATGATATCAAACAAAGCCCATTCCCACCTTCATATCCTGCTTAATACTTATGCATTTCCTTCTGTAAATCCTGCATGGGAGTCAACACAACATGCTACAACTTTGTACCAAATCTCTTGACATTACATGAGAAGGATATGTCTTGCCCCCTTGCTCTTGCTATATGCCTAGTCCATCTCCTTTTTAGGACACACATCTTTGTCAATTTTTTTATGACACGTGTGTAATTTATCACTGTTACAATGCTTCACCCAATTTAGATTGCCAGGCATCCCTCCATTATACTTTTTTTTTTTAACTCTTACCTTCCATCTAAGAATGGCACGGGTTCCAAGGCAGAAAGAGAAGTAAGGGCTTAGCAATGGAAGCTAAGTGACTTGCCCAGGGTCACACAGATAGGAAGTTTATGAGGCCAGACTTGAACCTAGGACCTCCTGTCTGTTGGCCTGATTCTCAATTCACTGAGCCACCCAGCTGCCCCCCCCCCATTATACTTTAAATGGCACATAATTTTGATTCCTTCAAACCATGGAATTCCATGGTTCAAAGTCATCTAGCACTGCCAAAGAATACGTTAAATGTATGAAAAGGGTCAGATTTCATTTCAGAAAGAAATCTGGATCAAACAAAGGATTTAATATTTTCCCAAACATAATTGAAACCAATTTTTCCCCCTCTTATATCTGAATCAAGTTCATTGTCTATTAGCAGCTTTTGTCCCAAACTTATGTATTAAGAGATCAGCTCTATGGTGATTGCTAAAGCCTCATTATGAATTTAATTTTGCTTCTTTTTAATCCTTTTAGTTATAGATTTCTAAGTGAACTCTCACTCAATCTTGGAAGAATTTTATGTTAAAAATATATTTTTTAACGAAAAAGAAAAAGAAACATTCTATATATAATGAGAGTATGACCTAGAAAGAAAGGAAGCATAATTTAGAGAACAGATGGACACCTTTCAAGACAAGAAAATATGGGTTCAAGAACAACCTCTTACACTTACTGATTATACCATGGACAAGTCACTTTTACTCTCACTATCCCCAGACAACAATATTATGTTATTGTCAAAGTAGTAATACATATCAGTACAGAATCTCCAGGGTTTTGATATGTATGAAATTATCCAGTCTATCTGGACCTCTCGGTGCTTGGGGGAAAAAAAAGGAGACTTGGAAATGAAAAATGATGGCAGCTTTAAAAATCTATGACTCTGGAGCAGCTAAGCATCACAATGGATAGAGCTCCCAACTGGAGTTGGTAGGACCTGGGTTCAAATCTGCACTTAACCCTAATTGTCTATCCCTTGCCACTCTTCTGTCTTGGAACAGACACTAACACAGAAGGTAAGGGTTAAAAAAAAAAACATGGCTCCATGGGTCCAAAGAAATAGGAAAAGAAAACAAGCAAATGCAAAAGAAAAGTGACCATTTATGAACAGCAAATGAAAGAAGAGCTAAAAATCTGTTAGAACAAAGATGTGGGAAGGGAGATAAAAAGAAAGGTCTTAAAGTGATATACTCTAGAATCAGAACAAGACTGAGAAGGGAAATCCATGAAACAGTTTTTAAATGAGTACAGATTATTCTTGGCTAATCCAGAGAAAGCTGTCTTCCCACAGACTCTGGACTGATGAAAAGGGGAGGAAAAATAAAGTAGATCATGCTCAAAGAACTTTAAGGAAAAGAGCTACATAAAAATTTTAAGATTTCAGTATTTGAAGAAGGAAAGTTCCTGTTGGAACTTCTAAATGACTGATCAGTTATGATTATAGTCTCATTAATTTCAAAGCCTCAAAATGGAAGTTATCTATAGTCAATTAAATTTAACAAACATTTAAATATTTATTTATTTTTATTTTATTTTAATAACCCTCACCCTCCATCTTAGAACCAATGTTATGCATTGGATCCAAGGCAGAAAGACAGTAAGAGCTAGGCAATCTGAGTTAAGTGACTTGCCCAGGGTCACACAGTAGGAAGTGTCTGAAGAGAGACTTGAACCCAGAACCTCCTGTCTTTATGTCTGGTTCTCAGTCCACTGAGCCACCAATTTGCCCCACAAGAAACACTTATTAAATATTCATAGTGTTTACATTCTCTTCCTGTCGATAGGGTAATACAATAGTATTTTCCAAAGGAAAATTTATTCTATTTATTAACATTAGAACCAATCAGCATCATTAGCATTATTAACAATAGCAGTTTATTACTAGCTTGTGACCCTGGGAAAGTCACTTCACCTTTATTTTTCTCAGTTCCCTCAGCTTTAAAATGGAGACAACAGTACCTACCTCATGAAATAGTCATGAGGTTTAAAGGAGATGATATTTGTAAAGTGCTTACATAGTGTCTGGCACATAGTAGACACAATATAAATCTTAATTCTCTTTCCCTTTCCCGTAATTTATTTTTACCATTCTGAAAAAATTACTTGACAAACACATATTTTCCAAGTCAAGTACCCAATATCTCACAAAAGGAAAGGCCAGTAAGTGCTCAGATGCTCTAGTCTACTATCCCTCTGCAGGAAGAATATAGACCACAAGGAGGAAGCAATCATAGAGGGTAGAGAGTGAGTGGACCTCAGAGTCCGGAAGACTTGGGTTCAAGTATTGTCTCTACCACATACTGACTACAGTGTATCTCTAGGGTATTAGTCACTTAACTTCTGAAGGTCTTAGATGAAAATCCATGACCTTAAGCAGTTAAAATAAATACTGGCCTGCATTGGGAGGAATTGGTCATGAAAATCTTTTTTCAATGAAATAATCAGGTCTGATTTTAAAAATCTATCAAGAGAATATAGATGTGAAAAATGAATGTACAAAAGAAATTTATGAAGCATTTACTAAATAAATGGATTAGATGGACAAAGACAGGGAGAGAGGAGAGAGAAAAGGGGGGGGGAGGAAGGGAAATTTGTTAAGCACATGGGGACATGGTGGAGTGAGCCACAGGGGTTGCTCCCCTCACCCTCTTCACACACCCCTGAGGACATTTCTCTCCATCATCTACCCCTCTGCCAGTCAGCACAATGGGAGTGCTTCTTCCCTCTGCCTGTCTGGGGTAAAGGGGCAGCTGACATGCAGTGTGAAGGTTGTAATTTGGGCATTTGGTTTCTAAAAGGTTCACCATCACTGGTATAGGATGACAGTAGATCAAAGGAAACTGAAGTATTAGAGGTAAAGTAAAGAAATAGTCTAGGAACTTGGACTGGTTGGAATTTGAAGTGATCATGGCTAGTGTAGGTACTTTTTTGAGTGGAATTTGGTGAGGAATTTTCCAACTAGAGGAAAATATGGGAAGGGAGGAGGCATCACCTTCATAAGAAAAAGAACCCTGGAGCAAAAATGAAGAGTCCAGAGTTATAGAATAGTCCAAGTGTGAAATGGTTATATCTACAGAAAAAGAGAGACAAGCTCAGTTCTCAAGATACTCCTACTTCAATAGGAGAGATAACAAAAGTTCAGCTTCAGGGCAAATGGAAGACCCAGGAGTTTTGAGGGTGTAGCAATGGGTCAAATGGCAAGACCAAGAGAGGCTTATTTAAGTATGTAAGTAGGTTAGATGACAGAGAGCAGAGATGTCAAACATCTTGCCCAGGTTGTTACAACATTCCTGAAGACTGGAACCAGATCAAAATATTATTGAGAACTATTTAATTAAAAAATTAAAATATAGGAAAACATATATATTAAAATTTTTAATTAAGTCAATATGTGGCCCAAGGGGATCCCCATGGTATGGTTTAGTGGCCCTTTTTTCTATTTAAGTTTAACACCTCTTATGTAGAGGCAGGGAAAATGGGAAGGTTTGGTGGTTTTCACTGAAAAAAGTAGACTTTTTTATAGACTCCCATCTCATCCAACCCTGGGTACCCTCATTTTGGGGTGCCTGAACTAAAGTTTACTAGTTGCCAAAGGCTTTTCAGCCTTTACTATAACACACTCAATGTGGTGCCCTATAGGTTATGGACAGTAAAAACATGATATGTTTGTTCTGTCTTAGACAGCTATCTCCCTCATGTCCAGCTCTATTAGGAAAGCAGGGGGATCCTCATATTTTCCTTGGCTTTTGGCCAGC